>NC_035109.1:148208362-148500245 GCF_002204515.2 Aedes aegypti
CGCCAAAGGACGAAGTCTGTGTGTCATCTGTAGTCGATTGCAAAAAAAGTTTGGATATTTTTTCTTCATACTTGCAAAAATGGAAGATTCCTCCTAATGCTTCAAAGACTCAACTAATAATATTCCCACATAAACCAAAAGCTCTTTATTTGAAACCTTCAAGTAGACATGTTGTCACGATGAGAGGGGTTCCAATAATTTGGTCAGATGAAGTTAAGTATCTAGGGGTCATACTAGATAAGAATGTAACTTTCAAAAATCACATTGAGGTCATTCAAGCCAAATGTAATAAATATGTAAAATGTCTCTATCCCCTTATTAATAGAAAATCAAAACTTTGTCTTAAGAACAAGCTTTTGATATTCAAACAAATTTTCAGGCCTGCCATGTTGTATGCTGTACCAATATGGACTAGCTGTTGTAATACCAGAAAGAAAGCTCTACAGAGAATTCGAAAAAAAAAACAGAAGAAATCTTTAAAACATCAATAACAGAATTCCTGAAGTTTGTTTTTTCGAGGAATCTGAGCAGAACCTATGAAATAGTCTCTTAAGATTTTTTCGGAACCTCTAAAATTTGGCAGCAGAATTCACTGCAAGCAGAATAAGGAGAATTGTGACTTTGGATACCATTTTGGATACACTTTAGGTACCATTTTGGTTATAAAAAGAGACTTCCATTAAAAATAGAGACTTGTATTAACATAAATACCAGGTCTCTAAAAAGATACCTACTACCAGCCTTGCAAATAGAGCTTTGCTAGTATGGATGTGTACTTTCAGGATCTGAAGCCAGAATTCAACTTACATTTTGTGCGTTGAACTGTGTTCTGAATCTCTTCGCTGCCTTCATCCTCCTCCTCAGAGTCCGACCATTCGCTAAGCTCCGAATCATCCTCCCAGCATTGAATGTTATCCGCCTTTAGCTCCTCCACCAAAGCCCTCCGCTCATCATCCGGCACCGGTTCCGGTTCCACAAGCCCCCTAGCCTCAATCATCCGCACCGGAGAACCCCTCCTAATCCGTTCCCGCAGCGCTCCGATCGGATTGTGAGCCACCGTCATCAGGAACAGCAGCACTGACCACTGGATGTCGTGCACGTAGTGATCGGCACAAGCCGGATCCCCAATGAAACCCTCATAAAGTTGGCGGAACCGATCGGCAAACCGGTCCAGATTCGAAATCCGGAGGTTCTCCATCAGTCCATCGGCTTTGCGGCGGATCTCATGACTGTTCACCGACAGGAACCGGTGATTCCGGATCGTGGCCTGTGCGAACTGGTGGCACAGAGTGAAGTTTTCTTCGGATTCCTGGAATGGAAGGATGGATTAAAACACTTTTGTCCCGGACCTTTGAATTTCAAATCGTACATCGAATCCGGTGAGCACTTTTATCAACTCGGATACACATTCCTGGACGATGGCTTCGCGCTGTTCGAGCGCCAGGGACATAATGCAGTCTGCACGCAACAATGCAGGAAAATTATAAATATTGTAAAGCACTTTTTACACAGTTTAAAACAGTTTCGCTTTTTGAACACCTAATTCTAACGAAAATTGTAACAAACAGTCTGTTACTGATTTTTTTTTTGTTTTGATTACTTTCGTCCTATTTTGACGTTTTCGTTCAAAGGTGTCGGAAGCTGAGTTAAATGCGCGAGATGTTTGACCGCGCTAGCAGAAAGGGCGTAGAATAAGATAGGGGCATGAGTGTCTAGAATGTTGCATGCAAGTTGCTAGTTGATTTGGGGTTTTCAGGCTTTCTTGCCATCGGTATCGGTTTTACTATTATTTATTATTATTAAATATATATTATTTACTATATTTCGCGCATTTATCACATGCATCTGTAGGGGGAAATATAACGAACAGCACCAGAATTGTTGCTCTCTAAAACAAAGTTACCTAAACTAAATGGGACTCCTTGAACCATTTTAACACATTTTGAAAATCGATTGAGTACTGATCTATGCACCATTAAATAAAATTTTACGACACACGGGTATGCCCATGCGTGGCTTCTTCATACATTTCTTCTTATGTATAATACACATGATTTGTTGTAGCATGTAGTATACCTATAGCTGAAAAAATACATATTTACGGCATTGACACCTAATGCGACCAATGCAGACAGGTGCCTTATACTCAAAAATAGCACCCTGCACAGTTATTTTGTCCCTCTAGGCCTGAATTGTTTGTCAATAGTCAAATATTGCAAATATCATAAAATTACATGAAGCACACAACTATTGAAAAAAAATCATATATTTGGCATTGACCCCTAATGGGACCAATGCAGGCAGGTGCATTATACTCCAATCAAGCCCCCTGCACAGTTATTTTGTCCCTCTAGGCCTGAATTGTTTGTCAATAGTCAAATATTGCAAATATTATTAAATTACATGAAGCACACAACTATTGAAAAAAATATCATATATTTGACATTGACCCCTAATGGGACCAATGCAGGCAGGTGCATTATACTCTAATCAAGCACCCTGCACAGTTATTTTGTCCCCCTAGGCCTGAATTGTTTGTCAATAGTCACATATTGCAAATATCATGAAATTACATGAAGCACACAACTATTGAAAAAAATATCATATATTTGGCATTGACCCCTAATGGGACCAATGCAGGCAGATGCATTATACTCCAATCAAGCCCCCTGCACAGTTATTTTGTCCCTCTAGGCCTGAATTGTTTGTCAATAGTCAAATATTGCAAATATCATGAAATTACATGAAGCACACAACTATTGAAAAAAATATCATATATTTGGCATTGACCCCTAATGGGACCAATGCAGGCAGGTGAATTATACTCTAATCAAGCCCCCTGCACAGTTATTTTGTCCCTCTAGGCCTGAATTGTTTGTCAATAGTCAAATATTGTAAATATCATGAAATTACATGAAGCACACAACTATTGAAAAAAATATCATATATTTGGCATTGACCCCTAATGGGACCAATGCAGGCAGGTGCATTATACTCTAATCAAGCCCCCTGCACAGTTATTTTGTCCCTCTAGGCCTGAATTGTTTGTCAATAGTCAAATATTGCAAATATCATGAAATTACATGAAGCACACAACTATTGAAAAAAATATCATATATTTGGCATTGACCCCTAATGGGACCAATGCAGGCAGATGCATTATACTCCAATCAAGCCCCCTGCACAGTTATTTTGTCCCTCTAGGCCTGAATTGTTTGTAGGCTGACCATACGTACCGTATTTAACGGGACAGTACCGTTTTCATCCCCTCGACGGATTGTCCCGTCGTTTAATGGAAAATGCTCGAATTGTCCCGTATTTTAGGAAATGGAGATTTGGCACATAATTTTCAACACCAGTAAAAAAATAAAAATAACAACATAACAAACAGTTTTTAGAAATATTTCAAAGTTTATTGTCTTACTCATCTATTTTCCAAGCAATTATTAGTTTCTCTAACAGAGTTAAACTTGATCCCGTACATGCTTTTGCTTAACCTTTTGCGTTTCTTTACTCATATTTATGTCTAATTTTGGTGGGTTTCCAAAATACGGATCTTCATAAGATAATTATTCATATAATACCTAAAATGAAAAACAACAACTATGTGTTTACTTCTGATACGCAATTGATTAGATTAAATGTTTAAAAATAGGATATTTCAATAAAGTAATGGAATATTAGAAAAAAATACGATTGAATTTGAAAATATGAAAAGTGTAACGATTTTTTTCGGAAATCAAAGAATGAGCTTCGAGGTTCTTTAGTGATTTTTATTGAATCATACAGACATGTAGCTTGGTATTGCATAATCTGGTTCTGCTACTTTTCCTCGAATGGCGGTTTCCCGAATGTCGTTCTCATAACGCCAGTTTGCAGAATGCTAGTTCCCCGAAAACCCCGTTTCCCCGAATAGCTCAGTTCTCCGAAAAGTTCTAACACTCATAATTGTCATAACCTTTTCATTTCAAGGTGGTGAACAATATGTATTTTTGGCAATATGTATTTAGTCGAGAATGATCAAATATCTCCTTCTTTTGTAGCTTATCGATCATTCTAATTTAACACTATCTTACTACCAGAAGCAAAGTTCTGACCATTGAATCGAGAGATTGATTTGATTGACATAAGAGATAAAAGATCTGAAGATAATATCAAAATTTTATTCCTGGAACTTCTGAGCCATAGCTAAATTTGATGTTGGAAGATCTGAGGAATAGCTCGCTGATGGTGAGATCTTATAAAAGTTAAAAATTTTATGTGCTAATAGTATTCCAGGAGTAAATTTTAGATATTATTTTCGGATCTTTTATCCCTTATATCTTTCAAGTTAATATCACTTTTGTATGTCCATATCAAAATTTGCTATTATTTAGCTTTTTTCGCCTGCTCGGGTAAAGACTATTTTTGCACTTTTTTGAGCTGCATTGCTTTAAGCCTGATTTGCTACTGAAAAGGAATCGCTAAAGAAATTTCTCGCCGATTCCTTGCAGAAATTTTCTACAGCGACTCCCATTTGAACTGACAGTTCTTTTCAACTGCGTACTGCGATCAGAAAAAAGCGCATTCTTGATCGATTCCTGGCAGAAATTTTCCATGCATCAAGATAGGCCGAGAAATTACTTGTCAGCAGCGAATCAGGCTTTACAAGGGAACGGGTCATTCGGGGAAAATGGCTTCAGAGAAACGGGCCATTTGGGGAACTGGAATTCGGGGAAAAGTAGCACAATCGCATAATCTATGTCTTTTAAAATTGTCCCGTTTTTATCTGGTTGGCTTATGGTCAGCCTAATTGTTTGTCAATAGTCAAATATTGCAAATATCATGAAATTACATGAAGCACACAACTATTGAAAAAAATATCATATATTTGGCATTGACCCCCAATGGGACCAATGCAGGCAGATGCATTATACTCCAATCAATCCCCCTGCACAGTTATTTTGTCCCTCTAGGCCTGAATTGTTTGTCAATAGTCAAATATTGCAAATATCATGAAATTACATGAAGCACACAACTATTGAAAAAAATATCATATATTTGGCATTGACCCCTAATGGGACCAATGCAGGCAGATGCATTATACTCCAATCAAGCCCCCTGCACAGTTATTTTGTCCCTCTAGGCCTGAATTGTTTGTCAATAGTCAAATATTGCAAATATCATGAAATTACATGAAGCACACAACTATTGAAAAAAATATCATATATTTGGCATTGACCCCTAATGGGACCAATACAGGCAGATGCATTATACTCCAATCAAGCCCCCTGCACAGTTATTTTGTCCCTCTAGGCCTGAATTGTTTGTCAATAGTCACATATTGCAAATATCATGAAATTACATGAAGCACACAACTATTGAAAAAATATCATATATTTGGCATTGACCCCTAATGAGACCAATGCAGGCAGGTGCATTATACTCTAATCAAGCCCCCTGCACAGTTATTTTGTCCCTCTAGGCCTGAATTGTTTGTCAATAGTCAAATATTGCAAATATCATGAAATTACATGAAGCACACAACTATTGAAAAAAATATCATATATTTGGCATTGACCCCTAATGGGACCAATGCAGGCAGATGCATTATACTCCAATCAAGCCCCCTGCACAGTTATTTTGTCCCTCTAGGCCTGAATTGTTTGTCAATAGTCAAATATTGCAAATATCATGAAATTACATGAAGCACACAACTATTGAAAAAAATATCATATATTTGGCATTGACCCCTAATGGGACCAATGCAGGCAGGTGCATTATACTCTAATCAAGCACCCTGCACAGTTATTTTGTCCCCCTAGGCCTGAATTGTTTGTCAATAGTCACATATTGCAAATATCATGAAATTACATGAAGCACACAACTATTGAAAAAAATATCATATATTTGGCATTGACCCCTAATGGGACCAATGCAGGCAGATGCATTATACTCCAATCAAGCCCCCTGCACAGTTATTTTGTCCCTCTAGGCCTGAATTGTTTGTCAATAGTCAAATATTGCAAATATCATGAAATTACATGAAGCACACAACTATTGAAAAAAATATCATATATTTGGCATTGACCCCTAATGGGACCAATGCAGGCAGATGCATTATACTCCAATCAAGCCCCATGCACAGTTATTTTGTCCCTCTAGGCCTGAATTGTTTGTCAATAGTCAAATATTGCAAATATCATGAAATTACATGAAGCACACAACTATTGAAAAAAATATCATATATTTGGCATTGACCCCTAATGGGACCAATGCAGGCAGGTGCATTATACTCTAATCAAGCACCCTGCACAGTTATTTTGTCCCCCTAGGCCTGAATTGTTTGTCAATAGTCACATATTGCAAATATCATGAAATTACATGAAACATACAACTATTGAAAAAAATCATATATTTGGCATTGACCCCTAATGGGACCAATGCAGGCAGGTGCATTATACTCTAATCAAGCACCCTGCACAGTTATTTTGTCCCTCTAGGCCTGAATTGTTTGTCAATAGTCAAATATTGCAAATATCATGAAATTACATGAAGCACACAACTATTGAAAAAAATATCATATATTTGGCATTGACCCCTAATGGGACCAATGCAGGCAGGTGCATTATACACTAATCAAGCACCCTGCACAGTTATTTTGTCCCCTAGGCCTGAATTGTTTGTCAATAGTCACATATTGCAAATATCATGAAATTACATGAAACACAAACTATTGAAAAAAATATCATATATTTGGCATTGACCCCTAATGGGACCAATGCAGGCAGGTGCATTATACTCTAATCAAGCACCCTGCACAGTTATTTTGTCCCCCTAGGCCTGAATTGTTTGTCAATAGTCACATATTGCAAATATCATGAAATTACATGAAACACAAACTATTGAAAAAAATATCATATATTTGGCATTGACCCCTAATGGGACCAATGCAGGCAGATGCATTATACTCCAATCAAGCCCCCTGCACAGTTATTTTGTCCCTCTAGGCCTGAATTGTTTGTCAATAGTCAAATATTGCAAATATCATGAAATTACATGAAGCACACAACTATTGAAAAAAATATCATATATTTGGCATTGACCCCTAATGGGACCAATGCAGGCAGGTGCATTATACTCTAATCAAGCACCCTGCACAGTTATTTTGTCCCCCTAGGCCTGAATTGTTTGTCAATAGTCACATATTGCAAATATCATGAAATTACATGAAGCACACAACTATTGAAAAAAATATCATATATTTGGCATTGACCCCTAATGGGACCAATGCAGGCAGATGCATTATACTCCAATCAAGCCCCCTGCACAGTTATTTTGTCCCTCTAGGCCTGAATTGTTTGTCAATAGTCAAATATTGCAAATATCATGAAATTACATGAAGCACACAACTATTGAAAAAAATATCATATATTTGGCATTGACCCCTAATGGGACCAATGCAGGCAGATGCATTATACTCCAATCAAGCCCCCTGCACAGTTATTTTGTCCCTCTAGGCCTGAATTGTTTGTCAATAGTCAAATATTGCAAATATCATGAAATTACATGAAGCACACAACTATTGAAAAAAATATCATATATTTGGCATTGACCCCTAATGGGACCAATGCAGGCAGGTGCATTATACACTAATCAAGCACCCTGCACAGTTATTTTGTCCCTCTAGGCCTGAATTGTTTGTCAATAGTCACATATTGCAAATATCATGAAATTACATGAAGCACACAACTATTGAAAAAAATATCATATATTTGGCATTGACCCCTAATGGGACCAATGCAGGCAGGTGCATTATACACTAATCAAGCACCCTGCACAGTTATTTTGTCCCTCTAGGCCTGAATTGTTTGTCAATAGTCAAATATTGCAAATATTATTAAATTACATGAAGCACACAACTATTGAAAAAAATATCATATATTTGGCATTGACCCCTAATGGGACCAATGCAGGCAGGTGCATTATACTCTAATCAAGCACCCTGCACAGTTATTTTGTCCCTCTAGGCCTGAATTGTTTGTCAATAGTCAAATATTGCAAATATCATGAAATTACATGAAGCACACAACTATTGAAAAAAATATCATATATTTGGCATTGACCCCTAATGGGACCAATGCAGGCAGGTGCATTATACACTAATCAAGCACCCTGCACAGTTATTTTGTCCCTCTAGGCCTGAATTGTTTGTCAATAGTCACATATTGCAAATATCATGAAATTACATGAAGCACACAACTATTGAAAAAAATATCATATATTTGGCATTGACCCCTAATGGGACCAATGCAGGCAGATGCATTATACTCCAATCAAGCCCCCTGCACAGTTATTTTGTCCCTCTAGGCCTGAATTGTTTGTCAATAGTCAAATATTGCAAATATCATGAAATTACATGAAGCACACAACTATTGAAAAAAATATCATATATTTGGCATTGACCCCTAATGGGACCAATGCAGGCAGGTGCATTATACTCTAATCAAGCACCCTGCACAGTTATTTTGTCCCCCTAGGCCTGAATTGTTTGTCAATAGTCACATATTGCAAATATCATGAAATTACATGAAGCACACAACTATTGAAAAAAATATCATATATTTGGCATTGACCCCTAATGGGACCAATGCAGGCAGGTGCATTATACTCTAATCAAGCACCCTGCACAGTTATTTTGTCCCTCTAGGCCTGAATTGTTTGTCAATAGTCAAATATTGCAAATATCATGAAATTACATGAAGCACACAACTATTGAAAAAAATATCATATATTTGGCATTGACCCCTAATGGGACCAATGCAGGCAGGTGCATTATACTCTAATCAAGCACCCTGCACAGTTATTTTGTCCCTCTAGGCCTGAATTGTTTGTCAATAGTCAAATATTGCAAATATCATGAAATTACATGAAGCACACAACTATTGAAAAAAATATCATATATTTGGCATTGACCCCTAATGGGACCAATGCAGGCAGGTGCATTATACTCTAATCAAGCACCCTGCACAGTTATTTTGTCCCTCTAGGCCTGAATTGTTTGTCAATAGTCAAATATTGCAAATATCATGAAATTACATGAAGCACACAACTATTGAAAAAAATATCATATATTTGGCATTGACCCCTAATGGGACCAATGCAGGCAGGTGCATTATACTCCAATCAAGCCCCCTGCACAGTTATTTTGTCCCTCTAGGCCTGAATTGTTTGTCAATAGTCAAATATTGCAAATATCATGAAATTACATGAAGCACACAACTATTGAAAAAAATATCATATATTTGGCATTGACCCCTAATGGGACCAATGCAGGCAGATGCATTATACTCCAATCAAGCCCCTGCACAGTTATTTTGTCCCTCTAGGCCTGAATTGTTTGTCAATAGTCAAATATTGCAAATATTATTAAATTACATGAAGCACACAACTATTGAAAAAAATATCATATATTTGGCATTGACCCCTAATGGGACCAATGCAGGCAGGTGCATTATACTCCAATCAAGCACCCTGCACAGTTATTTTGTCCCTCTAGGCCTGAATTGTTTGTCAATAGTCAAATATTGCAAATATCATGAAATTACATGAAGCACACAACTATTGAAAAAAATATCATATATTTGGCATTGACCCCTAATGGGACCAATGCAGGCAGGTGCATTATACTCCAATCAAGCACCCTGCACAGTTATTTTGTCCCTCTAGGCCTGAATTGTTTGTCAATAGTCAAATATTGCAAATATCATGAAATTACATGAAGCACACAACTATTGAAAAAAATATCATATATTTGGCATTGACCCCTAATGGGACCAATGCAGGCAGATGCATTATACTCCAATCAAGCCCCCTGCACAGTTATTTTGTCCCTCTAGGCCTGAATTGTTTGTCAATAGTCAAATATTGCAAATATCATGAAATTACATGAAGCACACAACTATTGAAAAAAATATCATATATTTGGCATTGACCCCTAATGGGACCAATGCAGGCAGATGCATTATACTCCAATCAAGCCCCCTGCACAGTTATTTTGTCCCTCTAGGCCTGAATTGTTTGTCAATAGTCAAATATTGCAAATATCATGAAATTACATGAAGCACACAACTATTGAAAAAAATATCATATATTTGGCATTGACCCCTAATGGGACCAATGCAGGCAGGTGCATTATACTCTAATCAAGCCCCCTGCACAGTTATTTTGTCCCTCTAGGCCTGAATTGTTTGTCAATAGTCACATATTGCAAATATCATGAAATTACATGAAGCACACAACTATTGAAAAAAATATCATATATTTGGCATTGACCCCTAATGGGACCAATGCAGGCAGGTGCATTATACTCCAATCAAGCCCCCTGCACAGTTATTTTGTCCCTCTAGGCCTGAATTGTTTGTCAATAGTCAAATATTGCAAATATCATGAAATTACATGAAGCACACAACTATTGAAAAAAATATCATATATTTGGCATTGACCCCTAATGGGACCAATGCAGGCAGATGCATTATACTCCAATCAAGCCCCCTGCACAGTTATTTTGTCCCTCTAGGCCTGAATTGTTTGTCAATAGTCAAATATTGCAAATATCATGAAATTACATGAAGCACACAACTATTGAAAAAAATATCATATATTTGGCATTGACCCCTAATGGGACCAATGCAGGCAGGTGCATTATACTCCAATCAAGCCCCCTGCACAGTTATTTTGTCCCTCTAGGCCTGAATTGTTTGTCAATAGTCAAATATTGCAAATATCATGAAATTACATGAAGCACACAACTATTGAAAAAAATATCATATATTTGGCATTGACCCCTAATGGGACCAATGCAGGCAGGTGCATTATACTCCAATCAAGCCCCCTGCACAGTTATTTTGTCCCTCTAGGCCTGAATTGTTTGTCAATAGTCAAATATTGCAAATATCATGAAATTACATGAAGCACACAACTATTGAAAAAAATATCATATATTTGGCATTGACCCCTAATGGGACCAATGCAGGCAGGTGCATTATACTCTAATCAAGCCCCCTGCACAGTTATTTTGTCCCTCTAGGCCTGAATTGTTTGTCAATAGTCAAATATTGCAAATATCATGAAATTACATGAAGCACACAACTATTGAAAAAAATATCATATATTTGGCATTGACCCCTAATGGGACCAATGCAGGCAGATGCATTATACTCCAATCAAGCCCCCTGCACAGTTATTTTGTCCCTCTAGGCCTGAATTGTTTGTCAATAGTCAAATATTGCAAATATCATGAAATTACATGAAGCACACAACTATTGAAAAAAATATCATATATTTGGCATTGACCCCTAATGGGACCAATGCAGGCAGGTGCATTATACTCCAATCAAGCCCCCTGCACAGTTATTTTGTCCCTCTAGGCCTGAATTGTTTGTCAATAGTCAAATATTGCAAATATCATGAAATTACATGAAGCACACAACTATTGAAAAAAATATCATATATTTGGCATTGACCCCTAATGGGACCAATGCAGGCAGATGCATTATACTCCAATCAAGCCCCCTGCACAGTTATTTTGTCCCTCTAGGCCTGAATTGTTTGTCAATAGTCAAATATTGCAAATATCATTAAATTACATGAAGCACACAACTATTGAAAAAAATATCATATATTTGGCATTGACCCCTAATGGGACCAATGCAGGCAGGTGCATTATACTCTAATCAAGCACCCTGCACAGTTATTTTGTCCCTCTAGGCCTGAATTGTTTGTCAATAGTCAAATATTGCAAATATCATGAAATTACATGAAGCACACAACTATTGAAAAAAATATCATATATTTGGCATTGACCCCTAATGGGACCAATGCAGGCAGATGCATTATACTCCAATCAAGCCCCCTGCACAGTTATTTTGTCCCTCTAGGCCTGAATTGTTTGTCAATAGTCAAATATTGCAAATATCATGAAATTACATGAAGCACACAACTATTGAAAAAAATATCATATATTTGGCATTGACCCCTAATGGGACCAATGCAGGCAGGTGCATTATACTCTAATCAAGCCCCCTGCACAGTTATTTTGTCCCTCTAGGCCTGAATTGTTTGTCAATAGTCAAATATTGCAAATATCATGAAATTACATGAAGCACACAACTATTGAAAAAAATATCATATATTTGGCATTGACCCCTAATGGGACCAATGCAGGCAGATGCATTATACTCCAATCAAGCCCCCTGCACAGTTATTTTGTCCCTCTAGGCCTGAATTGTTTGTCAATAGTCAAATATTGCAAATATCATGAAATTACATGAAGCACACAACTATTGAAAAAAATATCATATATTTGGCATTGACCCCTAATGGGACCAATGCAGGCAGGTGCATTATACTCTAATCAAGCCCCCTGCACAGTTATTTTGTCCCTCTAGGCCTGAATTGTTTGTCAATAGTCAAATATTGCAAATATCATGAAATTACATGAAGCACACAACTATTGAAAAAAATATCATATATTTGGCATTGACCCCTAATGGGACCAATGCAGGCAGATGCATTATACTCCAATCAAGCCCCCTGCACAGTTATTTTGTCCCTCTAGGCCTGAATTGTTTGTCAATAGTCAAATATTGCAAATATCATGAAATTACATGAAGCACACAACTATTGAAAAAAATATCATATATTTGGCATTGACCCCTAATGGGACCAATGCAGGCAGGTGCATTATACTCTAATCAAGCCCCCTGCACAGTTATTTTGTCCCTCTAGGCCTGAATTGTTTGTCAATAGTCAAATATTGCAAATATCATGAAATTACATGAAGCACACAACTATTGAAAAAAATATCATATATTTGGCATTGACCCCTAATGGGACCAATGCAGGCAGATGCATTATACTCCAATCAAGCCCCCTGCACAGTTATTTTGTCCCTCTAGGCCTGAATTGTTTGTCAATAGTCAAATATTGCAAATATCATGAAATTACATGAAGCACACAACTATTGAAAAAAATATCATATATTTGGCATTGACCCCTAATGGGACCAATGCAGGCAGATGCATTATACTCTAATCAAGCCCCTGCACAGTTATTTTGTCCCTCTAGGCCTGAATTGTTTGTCAATAGTCAAATATTGCAAATATCATGAAATTACATGAAGCACACAACTATTGAAAAAAATATCATATATTTGGCATTGACCCCTAATGGGACCAATGCAGGCAGATGCATTATACTCCAATCAAGCCCCCTGCACAGTTATTTTGTCCCTCTAGGCCTGAATTGTTTGTCAATAGTCAAATATTGCAAATATCATGAAATTACATGAAGCACACAACTATTGAAAAAAATATCATATATTTGGCATTGACCCCTAATGGGACCAATGCAGGCAGGTGCATTATACTCTAATCAAGCCCCCTGCACAGTTATTTTGTCCCTCTAGGCCTGAATTGTTTGTCAATAGTCAAATATTGCAAATATCATGAAATTACATGAAGCACACAACTATTGAAAAAAATATCATATATTTGGCATTGACCCCTAATGGGACCAATGCAGGCAGATGCATTATACTCCAATCAAGCCCCCTGCACAGTTATTTTGTCCCTCTAGGCCTGAATTGTTTGTCAATAGTCAAATATTGCAAATATCATGAAATTACATGAAGCACACAACTATTGAAAAAAATATCATATATTTGGCATTGACCCCTAATGGGACCAATGCAGGCAGGTGCATTATACTCTAATCAAGCCCCCTGCACAGTTATTTTGTCCCTCTAGGCCTGAATTGTTTGTCAATAGTCAAATATTGCAAATATCATGAAATTACATGAAGCACACAACTATTGAAAAAAATATCATATATTTGGCATTGACCCCTAATGGGACCAATGCAGGCAGATGCATTATACTCCAATCAAGCCCCCTGCACAGTTATTTTGTCCCTCTAGGCCTGAATTGTTTGTCAATAGTCAAATATTGCAAATATCATGAAATTACATGAAGCACACAACTATTGAAAAAAATATCATATATTTGGCATTGACCCCTAATGGGACCAATGCAGGCAGGTGCATTATACTCTAATCAAGCCCCCTGCACAGTTATTTTGTCCCTCTAGGCCTGAATTGTTTGTCAATAGTCAAATATTGCAAATATCATGAAATTACATGAAGCACACAACTATTGAAAAAAATATCATATATTTGGCATTGACCCCTAATGGGACCAATGCAGGCAGGTGCATTATACTCTAATCAAGCCCCCTGCACAGTTATTTTGTCCCTCTAGGCCTGAATTGTTTGTCAATAGTCAAATATTGCAAATATCATGAAATTACATGAAGCACACAACTATTGAAAAAAATATCATATATTTGGCATTGACCCCTAATGGGACCAATGCAGGCAGGTGCATTATACTCTAATCAAGCCCCCTGCACAGTTATTTTGTCCCTCTAGGCCTGAATTGTTTGTCAATAGTCAAATATTGCAAATATCATGAAATTACATGAAGCACACAACTATTGAAAAAAATATCATATATTTGGCATTGACCCCTAATGGGACCAATGCAGGCAGATGCATTATACTCTAATCAAGCCCCCTGCACAGTTATTTTGTCCCTCTAGGCCTGAATTGTTTGTCAATAGTCAAATATTGCAAATATCATGAAATTACATGAAGCACACAACTATTGAAAAAAATATCATATATTTGGCATTGACCCCTAATGGGACCAATGCAGGCAGGTGCATTATACTCTAATCAAGCCCCCTGCACAGTTATTTTGTCCCTCTAGGCCTGAATTGTTTGTCAATAGTCAAATATTGCAAATATCATGAAATTACATGAAGCACACAACTATTGAAAAAAATATCATATATTTGGCATTGACCCCTAATGGGACCAATGCAGGCAGGTGCATTATACTCCAATCAAGCCCCCTGCACAGTTATTTTGTCCCTCTAGGCCTGAATTGTTTGTCAATAGTCAAATATTGCAAATATCATGAAATTACATGAAGCACACAACTATTGAAAAAAATATCATATATTTGGCATTGACCCCTAATGGGACCAATGCAGGCAGGTGCATTATACTCTAATCAAGCCCCCTGCACAGTTATTTTGTCCCTCTAGGCCTGAATTGTTTGTCAATAGTCAAATATTGCAAATATCATGAAATTACATGAAGCACACAACTATTGAAAAAAATATCATATATTTGGCATTGACCCCTAATGGGACCAATGCAGGCAGATGCATTATACTCCAATCAAGCCCCCTGCACAGTTATTTTGTCCCTCTAGGCCTGAATTGTTTGTCAATAGTCAAATATTGCAAATATCATGAAATTACATGAAGCACACAACTATTGAAAAAAATATCATATATTTGGCATTGACCCCTAATGGGACCAATGCAGGCAGGTGCATTATACTCCAATCAAGCCCCCTGCACAGTTATTTTGTCCCTCTAGGCCTGAATTGTTTGTCAATAGTCAAATATTGCAAATATCATGAAATTACATGAAGCACACAACTATTGAAAAAAATATCATATATTTGGCATTGACCCCTAATGGGACCAATGCAGGCAGATGCATTATACTCCAATCAAGCCCCTGCACAGTTATTTTGTCCCTCTAGGCCTGAATTGTTTGTCAATAGTCAAATATTGCAAATATCATGAAATTACATGAAGCACACAACTATTGAAAAAAATATCATATATTTGGCATTGACCCCTAATGGGACCAATGCAGGCAGGTGCATTATACTCTAATCAAGCACCCTGCACAGTTATTTTGTCCCTCTAGGCCTGAATTGTTTGTCAATAGTCAAATATTGCAAATATCATGAAATTACATGAAGCACACAACTATTGAAAAAAATATCATATATTTGGCATTGACCCCTAATGGGACCAATGCAGGCAGATGCATTATACTCCAATCAAGCCCCCTGCACAGTTATTTTGTCCCTCTAGGCCTGAATTGTTTGTCAATAGTCAAATATTGCAAATATCATTAAATTACATGAAGCACACAACTATTGAAAAAAATATCATATATTTGGCATTGACCCCTAATGGGACCAATGCAGGCAGGTGCATTATACTCCAATCAAGCCCCCTGCACAGTTATTTTGTCCCTCTAGGCCTGAATTGTTTGTCAATAGTCAAATATTGCAAATATCATGAAATTACATGAAGCACACAACTATTGAAAAAAATATCATATATTTGGCATTGACCCCTAATGGGACCAATGCAGGCAGATGCATTATACTCCAATCAAGCCCCCTGCACAGTTATTTTGTCCCTCTAGGCCTGAATTGTTTGTCAATAGTCAAATATTGCAAATATCATGAAATTACATGAAGCACACAACTATTGAAAAAAATATCATATATTTGGCATTGACCCCTAATGGGACCAATGCAGGCAGGTGCATTATACTCTAATCAAGCCCCCTGCACAGTTATTTTGTCCCTCTAGGCCTGAATTGTTTGTCAATAGTCAAATATTGCAAATATCATGAAATTACATGAAGCACACAACTATTGAAAAAAATATCATATATTTGGCATTGACCCCTAATGGGACCAATGCAGGCAGATGCATTATACTCCAATCAAGCCCCCTGCACAGTTATTTTGTCCCTCTAGGCCTGAATTGTTTGTCAATAGTCAAATATTGCAAATATCATGAAATTACATGAAGCACACAACTATTGAAAAAAATATCATATATTTGGCATTGACCCCTAATGGGACCAATGCAGGCAGATGCATTATACTCCAATCAAGCCCCCTGCACAGTTATTTTGTCCCTCTAGGCCTGAATTGTTTGTCAATAGTCAAATATTGCAAATATCATGAAATTACATGAAGCACACAACTATTGAAAAAAATATCATATATTTGGCATTGACCCCTAATGGGACCAATGCAGGCAGATGCATTATACTCCAATCAAGCCCCCTGCACAGTTATTTTGTCCCTCTAGGCCTGAATTGTTTGTCAATAGTCAAATATTGCAAATATCATGAAATTACATGAAGCACACAACTATTGAAAAAAATATCATATATTTGGCATTGACCCCTAATGGGACCAATGCAGGCAGGTGCATTATACTCTAATCAAGCCCCCTGCACAGTTATTTTGTCCCTCTAGGCCTGAATTGTTTGTCAATAGTCAAATATTGCAAATATCATGAAATTACATGAAGCACACAACTATTGAAAAAAATATCATATATTTGGCATTGACCCCTAATGGGACCAATGCAGGCAGGTGCATTATACTCTAATCAAGCCCCCTGCACAGTTATTTTGTCCCTCTAGGCCTGAATTGTTTGTCAATAGTCAAATATTGCAAATATCATGAAATTACATGAAGCACACAACTATTGAAAAAAATATCATATATTTGGCATTGACCCCTAATGGGACCAATGCAGGCAGGTGCATTATACTCCAATCAAGCCCCCTGCACAGTTATTTTGTCCCTCTAGGCCTGAATTGTTTGTCAATAGTCAAATATTGCAAATATCATGAAATTACATGAAGCACACAACTATTGAAAAAAATATCATATATTTGGCATTGACCCCTAATGGGACCAATGCAGGCAGATGCATTATACTCCAATCAAGCCCCCTGCACAGTTATTTTGTCCCTCTAGGCCTGAATTGTTTGTCAATAGTCAAATATTGCAAATATCATGAAATTACATGAAGCACACAACTATTGAAAAAAATATCATATATTTGGCATTGACCCCTAATGGGACCAATGCAGGCAGATGCATTATACTCCAATCAAGCCCCCTGCACAGTTATTTTGTCCCTCTAGGCCTGAATTGTTTGTCAATAGTCAAATATTGCAAATATCATGAAATTACATGAAGCACACAACTATTGAAAAAAATATCATATATTTGGCATTGACCCCTAATGGGACCAATGCAGGCAGGTGCATTATACTCTAATCAAGCCCCCTGCACAGTTATTTTGTCCCTCTAGGCCTGAATTGTTTGTCAATAGTCAAATATTGCAAATATCATGAAATTACATGAAGCACACAACTATTGAAAAAAATATCATATATTTGGCATTGACCCCTAATGGGACCAATGCAGGCAGATGCATTATACTCCAATCAAGCCCCCTGCACAGTTATTTTGTCCCTCTAGGCCTGAATTGTTTGTCAATAGTCAAATATTGCAAATATCATTAAATTACATGAAGCACACAACTATTGAAAAAAATATCATATATTTGGCATTGACCCCTAATGGGACCAATGCAGGCAGGTGCATTATACTCTAATCAAGCCCCCTGCACAGTTATTTTGTCCCTCTAGGCCTGAATTGTTTGTCAATAGTCAAATATTGCAAATATCATGAAATTACATGAAGCACACAACTATTGAAAAAAATATCATATATTTGGCATTGACCCCTAATGGGACCAATGCAGGCAGGTGCATTATACTCTAATCAAGCCCCCTGCACAGTTATTTTGTCCCTCTAGGCCTGAATTGTTTGTCAATAGTCAAATATTGCAAATATCATGAAATTACATGAAGCACACAACTATTGAAAAAAATATCATATATTTGGCATTGACCCCTAATGGGACCAATGCAGGCAGGTGCATTATACTCTAATCAAGCACCCTGCACAGTTATTTTGTCCCCCTAGGCCTGAATTGTTTGTCAATAGTCACATATTGCAAATATCATGAAATTACATGAAGCACACAACTATTGAAAAAAATATCATATATTTGGCATTGACCCCTAATGGGACCAATGCAGGCAGATGCATTATACTCCAATCAAGCCCCCTGCACAGTTATTTTGTCCCTCTAGGCCTGAATTGTTTGTCAATAGTCAAATATTGCAAATATCATGAAATTACATGAAGCACACAACTATTGAAAAAAATATCATATATTTGGCATTGACCCCTAATGGGACCAATGCAGGCAGATGCATTATACTCCAATCAAGCCCCCTGCACAGTTATTTTGTCCCTCTAGGCCTGAATTGTTTGTCAATAGTCAAATATTGCAAATATCATGAAATTACATGAAGCACACAACTATTGAAAAAAATATCATATATTTGGCATTGACCCCTAATGGGACCAATGCAGGCAGGTGCATTATACTCTAATCAAGCCCCCTGCACAGTTATTTTGTCCCTCTAGGCCTGAATTGTTTGTCAATAGTCAAATATTGCAAATATCATGAAATTACATGAAGCACACAACTATTGAAAAAAATATCATATATTTGGCATTGACCCCTAATGGGACCAATGCAGGCAGATGCATTATACTCCAATCAAGCCCCCTGCACAGTTATTTTGTCCCTCTAGGCCTGAATTGTTTGTCAATAGTCAAATATTGCAAATATCATGAAATTACATGAAGCACACAACTATTGAAAAAAATATCATATATTTGGCATTGACCCCTAATGGGACCAATGCAGGCAGATGCATTATACTCCAATCAAGCCCCCTGCACAGTTATTTTGTCCCTCTAGGCCTGAATTGTTTGTCAATAGTCAAATATTGCAAATATCATGAAATTACATGAAGCACACAACTATTGAAAAAAATATCATATATTTGGCATTGACCCCTAATGGGACCAATGCAGGCAGATGCATTATACTCCAATCAAGCCCCCTGCACAGTTATTTTGTCCCTCTAGGCCTGAATTGTTTGTCAATAGTCAAATATTGCAAATATCATGAAATTACATGAAGCACACAACTATTGAAAAAAATATCATATATTTGGCATTGACCCCTAATGGGACCAATGCAGGCAGGTGCATTATACTCTAATCAAGCCCCCTGCACAGTTATTTTGTCCCTCTAGGCCTGAATTGTTTGTCAATAGTCAAATATTGCAAATATCATGAAATTACATGAAGCACACAACTATTGAAAAAAATATCATATATTTGGCATTGACCCCTAATGGGACCAATGCAGGCAGGTGCATTATACTCTAATCAAGCCCCCTGCACAGTTATTTTGTCCCTCTAGGCCTGAATTGTTTGTCAATAGTCAAATATTGCAAATATCATGAAATTACATGAAGCACACAACTATTGAAAAAAATATCATATATTTGGCATTGACCCCTAATGGGACCAATGCAGGCAGGTGCATTATACACTAATCAAGCACCCTGCACAGTTATTTTGTCCCCCTAGGCCTGAATTGTTTGTCAATAGTCACATATTGCAAATATCATGAAATTACATGAAACACAAAACTATTGAAAAAAATATCATATATTTGGCATTGACCCCTAATGGGACCAATGCAGGCAGATGCATTATACTCCAATCAAGCCCCCTGCACAGTTATTTTGTCCCTCTAGGCCTGAATTGTTTGTCAATAGTCAAATATTGCAAATATCATGAAATTACATGAAGCACACAACTATTGAAAAAAATATCATATATTTGGCATTGACCCCTAATGGGACCAATACAGGCAGATGCATTATACTCCAATCAAGCCCCCTGCACAGTTATTTTGTCCCTCTAGGCCTGAATTGTTTGTCAATAGTCAAATATTGCAAATATCATGAAATTACATGAAGCACACAACTATTGAAAAAAATATCATATATTTGGCATTGACCCCTAATGGCCAAGGCAGGTGCATTATACTCTAATCAAGCACCCTGCACAGTTATTTTGTCCCTCTAGGCCTGAATTGTTTGTCAATAGTCAAATATTGCAAATATTATTAAATTACATGAAGCACACAACTATTGAAAAAAATATCATATATTTGGCATTGACCCCTAATGGGACCAATGCAGGCAGGTGCATTATACTCTAATCAAGCACCCTGCACAGTTATTTTGTCCCCCTAGGCCTGAATTGTTTGTCAATAGTCACATATTGCAAATATCATGAAATTACATGATACACAAAACTATTGAAAAAAATATCATATATTTGGCATTGACCCCTAATGGGACCAATGCAGGCAGATGCATTATACTCCAATCAAGCCCCCTGCACAGTTATTTTGTCCCTCTAGGCCTGAATTGTTTGTCAATAGTCAAATATTGCAAATATCATGAAATTACATGAAGCACACAACTATTGAAAAAAATATCATATATTTGGCATTGACCCCTAATGGGACCAATGCAGGCAGGTGCATTATACTCTAATCAAGCACCCTGCACAGTTATTTTGTCCCTCTAGGCCTGAATTGTTTGTCAATAGTCAAATATTGCAAATATTATTAAATTACATGAAGCACACAACTATTGAAAAAAATATCATATATTTGGCATTGACCCCTAATGGGACCAATGCAGGCAGGTGCATTATACTCTAATCAAGCACCCTGCACAGTTATTTTGTCCCCCTAGGCCTGAATTGTTTGTCAATAGTCACATATTGCAAATATCATGAAATTACATGAAGCACACAACTATTGAAAAAATATCATATATTTGGCATTGACCCCTAATGGGACCAATGCAGGCAGATGCATTATACTCCAATCAAGCCCCCTGCACAGTTATTTTGTCCCTCTAGGCCTGAATTGTTTGTCAATAGTCAAATATTGCAAATATCATGAAATTACATGAAGCACACAACTATTGAAAAAAATATCATATATTTGGCATTGACCCCTAATGGGACCAATGCAGGCAGGTGCATTATACTCTAATCAAGCCTGGGGACAGACCTGGTGTAGTGGTTAGAACACTCGCCTCTCACGCCGAGGACCTGGGATCAAATCCCATCCCCGACATAGTCACTTATGACGTAAAAAGTTATAGTGACGACTTCCTTCGGAAGGGAAGTAAAGCCGTTGGTCCCGAGATGAACTAGCCCAGGGCTAAAAATCTCGTTAATAAAGTCAAACCAAACCAAACCAATCTAATCAAGCCCCCTGCACAGTTATTTTGTCCCTCTAGGCCTGAATTGTTTGTCAATAGTCAAATATTTCAAATATCATGAAATTACATGAAGCACACAACTATTGAAAAAAATATCATATATTTGGCATTGACCCCTAATGGGACCAATGCAGGCAGGTGCATTATACACTAATCAAGCACCCTGCACAGTTATTTTGTCCCCCTAGGCCTGAATTGTTTGTCAATAGTCACATATTGCAAATATCATGAAATTACATGAAGCACACAACTATTGAAAAAATATCATATATTTGGCATTGACCCCTAATGGGACCTGTTAAGTACAAACATTATTAGTTTAATATTTGGCTCTTTCTGAGCATCCCTAGACGGTAGCATAATTTCTCCCAACCAAATTCACTCTCTCAAAAAGCTTAACGCTATCAGTTGTGGTGCGTATATACGCCTAGGTAATAATAAATTTTTGGTTTTGTTGCTATCGCTCCGTTCGCCATATGATCAGTACGCAATAAAGATCGATCACGAACGGTCGCCGGTTTTTCTCTAGCTCTTAGAAGTTTGTAAAATAAACTTAGAAGTTTTGTAGATGTCTCACAATACCACATCAAACATGATTCTGGAATTTTACATTTTTTTTCATGGAAATAACATTCTTTAGCATAAAAAAAACTTCACAATATGCAATTCGGCAGTAATTAAGGCATACAACGTTCATTTTCCAAAGGTTGCATTGATATTTGTTCTCTATAAATAAAATATAAAATTGTGTGACACGATGATCAATTTCACCCTACCGATCAATTTCACCCGAATTAACGGTATCTTGATACTCCAGTATGGATCTTGCGATTTTAGAATAATTGCAGCTTTGATATAATTCGGAAAAAATACTAAATTCCTGTCGTAGATTTAAGAATTAAACCCCTTAGAGTTTCTGAAACTTTTTGACAATGTACCTCTGAGAAAAGCTTTAAAGGTCCTTGAAGGATTTAACACAGACATTTTTGTTTCTTTTTTCTTCGGATTTTTCAATAGAACACGATTGGTGTTAAAACGGATGGAACTTATACTGAATGTGTGTAATTAAAATCTTAGATAATTTTTTATATGAACTTTAAAGTTTTATGATACTACTGTGAACATATTGATGTAGGAAGAATTCATTTTCCCCACCTTTAGAAATTCCAAACAAACTTTTATATCGATTTTTTTTGTACTACTGTAGAAGTTTTACCCGAAAATATTGCCGGTATTTTTAAGAACATAACCGAACATGTACTGTAGTAAAACTCATAATGTAATATTTTAATGAATTTGAAACTTGGGGGAAACTTTTGCATTACTTAAAAAATTGTTGAGTAATTCCTTATGGACTTTCAGAAATCAAGAACCATACGCATAAGAATTCTGTATTTTTTTAAGCTCTTCTATTTTACCTTTTTTAAGATTCTTCAAAATGTTTCTTTTTGAAGTATGGAAAGATTTTTGTACGAAGTTCCTCAAAGCGTCATGCGAAGAATGGAAAACAACAAAATGTTGAAGCAGGTAGAGCAATAGATGGGCAACGATGCAATGAAAGATAATTTATAATCTAGAAACTATGTTATTTACAGGATAGTTAAAACCTCTCTAATAATTTTACAAATAAAGCAATTTTTTAAGAAGTTCAATCAAAATCTTCTTTAAAAATTATTCTTGAAATATATCCTTCCTTGACCTCTGGTTTTCTAGAATTCTACCAGAAAGCCTCTAGAAATTCTGCCCTCGTATCGCACAAAAATTCAAACCAAGAATATGTATTCTAACAATTCTAACACCGACCAATTGGTGTTTAGATAGACTGGAGCAAGTATTTCTGAATGAATTCTGGAAAACGTACTTCAAGCATTTGGAATAACCAAATATTTGCCTTGTTTGCTGTAATGTTGAAGCTTATGAATTTCGTAACACATCTGTATCAAAATTTATACAGTCCTCTACTTATCTTTAGAAGCCTAAAATATCATCTAATCCGGTCTGTCTGAACACCGACCAATTGGTGAAATTATTTGTAGAGAAGTGTTTCAAGGAAGATCAATAAAAATTTCTTTATGGATATCTTAATAAATCTTTTTTTTTCCATGGGGGTTTTCAACAAATTCCCTCTGAAGATTCGAAGGCAAGAGAAATTTCAAAAACAATTTTCTTTCCATTTCTGAAATAATCCGGGAATTTGAAGCAAAATTTCTAGAAAAAAAACATAGAAGATTTTTTGACGCATTTTGTGATGTATTTTGGACACATTTTTTAAGGACTTTTGATTAACTTTGCGGAAGAATTTGTAATGAAATTTTTGGGAAAAATATTTAAAGAAATTCACAGAAGAATTTCTAGTACACAGTTCGAACGAAACGTGTAAATTTCTGAGAAATGTAATGCACATAATTGGAGCGTGGAATATCATGGATATTTACATGATGTATCATGTAAACTTCAATTATACGTCATGTAAACCAGCAGGATCCTGAGTGATTACATGACATACAACATATTTTTACATGATTTCAGACTTAAATTTACATGACGTTATGTTTACATCGCATGAATGAAATTTACATGACGTGTAATCTTCATTATTTTTAACAGTGTAGAACTTTCAGCAAAATGTCTCAGTATTAGATTTGACAAAATGAATGATTTTTCGGAGGAATTGCGAGGGAATACTGAACTGTTGAAAGATTTTTTTTAGGTAAATCCGGGAACATTTTCCGGGAACATTCTCCGGAATCAATTTACCAATAAAAAGAAGACATGAAAGGTATGGAGCTTTGAATAAGTCCGACAACATTACTTGACTATTTTCCAAGAAATTTGCAAAAGTTCTAAAGCTACCCTTCAATATTCCTTGAGGAATTTGACTACACTAAAATTCTATAAAAAATATTGAAAAGTTTTCTGAAAAATGTTGTTGAAATCTGTAGAAAATTAGTCAAATTATTCAGTAAATTTATTCATGTGAAAATACCTAAACAATTGAATCAAAATCAACCAAAGATTTTTTGATGGATTTGTTTGGATTGGAAACCAGGCTAAATTTCTGCCATTCATCTGAAAAAAACTTAGCCATGCCGAAACTCCTTGAAAATTCAGCCTTATTTTTCGACAAGAATTCCCGCTATGTATTGTTTGAGAAATTCCTCTATTAATTTTGTTTTTTTTTCAATTATTTTTTCGAACATTAAAACAAAAAAAAAACTTTTCTATTTATGACTTTCATGAGCTGTCCGGAAAACGATTAAAAGTGTCCGGATTATGAGGCAAACGTAAGGAAGTGTCTCATGAAATCATGAAATGTCTACACATTTCTATTTATTTAAAATTATTCATGTAGTGGACTCGAAATCTTCACCCACCATTCGAAAGTTTATTGGTTTGAAGGCTTGATTACGCGGAGGAATCATGCAGAATGATTTATTTGATACGCTTTCTGATGAGTTATACTTCACTGAGGCCTTAAGTGTCCGTAATATGAATCAAAACGGTACCTGACACCTCGAGTAGGGTATCCTAAAAACATGAAAAATCAGAAGGCAGTGAATATGCTGCTTCATGGTGAAACAGCATAATTTGGATTATTCAGAAAAGAACCTAATTTTTGGAATAAAATTGACGCTTGTACAACGGTATTTTTTTTGCAATGAGATTTTGAAAAATTGCGCTAATCCCATACAACAAGAAGCTAGTTATAACAGTAACCAATCGATCGACAGCCGGACGGTTAAACATTCACCGAAGTCAGAACCGTCACGCTGATGCTGTGTAAGAGAAGCATGGTGTTCTCTAAAATAACGTAACCACTGAAGAGATTTTTGTCAAAAACAAGAGTCACGTTATTGTTGTTTGATAAGGGGGACTTCAACCTGAAGATCATTCGTCCCTTACAAGAGCCAAGTAATTGATTGAGAAGATTTTGCTTCGTGTTTATTTTTAATTTTAATTGATTCTGGAGGGGGCCAAAACATATACCAAATCAATCGGTTAATAAATGTCAAAGTTATTCCCTGTATGCTATCACAAATTGACAGATCCATTAAAGTTTTTGGAATTGAAAATTTTATTGGAAAATTTACTGAATGTTTTATATGTTCCACTTGCCCCGTTCTATCATCTACTAGCACATCAACTGCCTTTCTACACTTACTTGGCTCATGTTCTTTGTAAACCTTCCACGGGGCAAATATGCGTAGAACGGCAGTCAACCATTATACAAAATAAAAAAAAAACAGTTTTCAACAGACTGAGGGATTTATCTCGGAACTGAATTTGACACTGAATTATGTAATTAAAGGAAAAGCTATGTGATATTGTCATGAATTATGTAATATTTTTCAGAATGAATAAACTTGATTTTTTGCTAACATATACCATAACATTATTTTGATGGCCACTCGACTGCGCGGATCTCGGTAAAAGAATGAAAATTAGTTAAATTCAACTGAGGTTGTCCTTCACTGTACGAATAAGTATCTTATGGCCTATTTAATCCACAAGATCACATAGGACAGTTCTGTCCATTACAACATGTAACCTTCTATATGTTTGTATCATCAACTTTCATTTAAAATTTAGGATAAAAATCTCAAGCTCGATGGTAGCCTAAATTTCAAATGAAAGTGCCTTTTACCATGATTATATTTGAAAATAATCTACTTCAAGGAACAAAAATTTTAAATAAAAATAATGACCGGGATCCATCGGTGGATTTTTTTTTTTGGGGAACACGTCAAATGAAAGCTAAAAGCCTATATTTTTGAAAGGGTGAAAGATTTAGCGATACCTATTTTTTTGTGATAATATTGTTCTACTAGACACGCCGTGATATGCTATTGATCTTCGAGGTTGTATTTTTCATAAACCTTGATCGAACAGGCGCAACATTCATTGTATGATTTTACTCATTTTGGAGGGTGGCGGAAACATCAAAGGGGTGCTATTTGCATTTAATTATTCCTGTAGGTGTTTCGTGAATGTTACAAATCATTATTTTTTCATATTTGACAGCGGCATAATTACCATACAATAGTTTAAGCCCACTCACTAGGGTGGAAAACTGCCTAATCACACGTAACAATAAGAAGGTATGGGGCGCAATGCGTTACACATGATAGTACTGAGGATATTACTCTTTGAGAAGGTTGGCGCCTTTTGCATTTTTGCTCAATCACAAGGCCGCAATATTCATTTTATGATTTTACACTATTCAGAGGTGAACGGATCAAATTTTACAACAATTTCCCAGAATTATAGGGGTACAATGTGCATTAGATGATTTTAATCTTTCAAGAAGATGGTGCTAGAGTTTGCTATAATGTCTGAATCATTGGGCGCAATTTTCTTTCTCATTACAGTATGTTACTTCTCTGGGTTGTGAGCGGAAACAATGAAATAAACCGCAAAGGAAAATTAATCATTCTTCGGGATGAGATCTTACTATCCTACTGCGCTATTTGCATCAATTTATCAGATTTTTTTGATAAAAATTGGACAAACAAATTTTTTTACTCTGGGGAGCTAGTAACTCAGTGAGTCACTTTGAGTAACCACCATGACACCTCACATACAATAGTTTGAAATTGATGACCATTTAAAGTAAAAAAAGAATTCTTTAGGTTAGATAATAGATAAATTTCTTAATGATTATTACAAGATTACTACACGAATTTTTTCAGGAATGTGGCTATTCTTTTTTTGCAAAAAAAATCATCAGATTTTTTTTTAAGAAAATTTTTAAACATTCATCAAGCAATTTTTCAAGTACTTTTCACAAGTGTATCATCAAGGATTCCTTTCAAAATTTTCTCCTTGCAATTTCTTTCTGAAATTCTACCTATAATGATTCTTTCACAAGTTCATACAAATGTTTTTCCAGATATTCTGTACTAAGTTGTACTAGAAAGTTCACCAGATAATTCATCCTAAGAAATTTCTTAATGCGATTGATTTTTCAGACATTCCTATAGATCTTCAGAGATTCCTATAGATTTTCTCCAGAGTTTTCTTATGGATTTCATCTTTGGACTGCAACAATAGTTCTTTTATGAATTGCAACACTGATTTATTTTGAGATATTTTTTAAGCATTCCTTCAGAGAATTTTAAAAAAATACTTTGAACAGAGACGAATAGAGGTGTAGTAGACGGGTTCAGTACTAAAAGTGGTACTCATTCTGCATTTGGTCCCTTGGTACTGCAAACGGTACCCAAGTTTGATGATCGCAATATACTGCCCATAAACGCATATCAGTCCCATGTCTGCTGGATTTCCTATTCACATTATGCGTTTATGGGCAGTATACTTATCACGAGATTTTAGATTTTGCTATATTACCTTATCTGCCATAACATTTTGGGCAACTGCAAGGAACATGGAGGCCTTCGATGGTGGTTTCCATGGTGATGACAGTGCCGTGGCCAACTTGGACGAATTTGGTGAGATTGTTCTGATTAAATATGATTGTTGCTTTTATAAACTAAATACGTGCAAGTTCTGAATAGTATATTTCAGAATTTGGAAGTGTATTTGTATTATCATTATCCATTTGATGACGGTAATGCACACATTCGGGGCTTATTGTAAGTGAAGGTGACTTCTGAATGGACGTGTCTCTCCAGCCATTCTGAAATGGGTCACTGGATCTGCAATAGAGCTATCACCTTCTAACTCCTGGACTAAAGCTATCTGCAAAAGCAAAGTAGCATTGCAGAAAGGTTTTTTCCATGATATCACTGCCGGACAGTGGGTGTTAGACGGAATACACACACACACAAACACACACTGTAAGGAACATGGAAGCCTTGTCTTTGCATTGAGTATCTTCTTCTTCATGGCATTAACGTTTCCACTGGGACAGAGCCTGCTTATGAGCACTTCCACAGTTATTTACTGAGAGCTTTCTTTGCCAGAGTTGTCATTTTCGCATTCGTATATCGTGTGGCAGGTACGATGATACTCTATGCCCAGGGAAGTCAAGGAAAGTTCCATTACGAAAAGATCCTGGACCGACCGGGAATCGAACCCAGACACCTTCAATATGGCTTTGCTTGGTAGCCGCGGACTCTAACCACTCGACTAAGGAAGGCCCAATAATGCATTGAATATATTCCTCTAGAAATTCTTGAAAATATTTCACCAACCGTTGAAGTTTTGATATTTAGTTGGAGAAATTCTTAAAAAAATCTTAGAAGGAAATACTTTAGAAATTTTAGGTAACTAGGGATATTTCTAGAGAAATCTTTCGAAGAATTCCTGGACCAATTTCTGTAAAAAAATGATGAAGCATACCCTGGAAGAACTCCTAGAGTAAACTATGGAGGAGCTGCTGGTAGAAACTCCTGAGCAACTCTTCTTGGAATTCCTGAAGCTATGTATAGGAATTTGTAGATAAATTCCTGGAAGAATTCCTGGAGGTGTCCTTGCTAGAAGTACAACTAGTGAAATTAGAGAAAAAAAAACCTGTAAATACACGGGAAAAAATTGAAAGAACTTTTGGAGTAATTCAACGAAAAATTGCTAGAGGAGTTTCCGGGTATTATTGGAGAAAACCTTAAAAATTTTGTTGAAGGAATGTTTGGAGGCATATTTGGAAGAACCTTTGAAGATATTCGTGGAGAAACTTCTGGAAGATTTTTAGAATAATTCCTGAAGGGGTAACTGTAGAAATCTCCATAAGAATTATTGAAAAGATCAGGAAAATATTCTAAAATTACTCAAAGATGGAATTTTGAAGGCATTTCAGAAGTTCCGAGGGAAATCCAAGAAGTTATTCTTTAAAACAGGGAAAAACTCTGGAAGAATTCCAGGAGAAATCAATGGAGGAACTCCGGAAGGAATCCTTAGAGAGATTCCTAAGGAAATTGTCGGATGAAACCCTAAAGGAATTTTTGGAGGAACTCCTTGAAAACTCGTTAGAAGAATGCGTGCAGGAGTCACCGAAGAAATTTTTAGAATAATTTCTGAAGGAGTTTAAACAGCATTCCAGAAGGATATCTTTATGGTTTACCTGGAGCAATCTTTTGAAATATTAATGGAGATATTTCTGAAAAAATCTTTGAACTTTTTCTAGGAGAGATCCATAGGATTATAACTGACGGTATCCTTGGAGGTATTCCTAGAGAAAACACTGGTGGTGCTCCTGAAAAAAAAAAAAAAATATATATATATATATATATATATATATATATACTAGTGGTCCCGGCAAACTTCGTCTTGCCATCAAGTAGGCTGTTGAAAAACGCTTTTGACCGTCCCATATAAAATGACAGTTTCGTTCGCGCTTGTTTTTTCAACTTTCCCGGTGAATATCCTAGGATTTTTATACACACAAACACGTCGGAACCCTTGACAAACAAAACTAAGAAAGAATCATTTAAATCCGTTGACCCGTTCGTAAGCCATTTCGTGACATACAAACACCATTCCATTTTTATTTATATATATATACTAACGACATTGATCATGGGGCCCCTTCGCAATGCCGATCAAGGAGTTTTCTAGAAATCAATATCATAATAATGAATGGTATTCTTACCACAATTTGGGGGCCCTTATGAACTCGGGGCCCGGTGCGGACCGCACCCACCGTACCCTCCTAGCTACGCTACTGCTCCTTGGTCTTGCGGACGATCCTTACTGGAGTCGATCGCAGGTCAGTGGAGGAGGTTTCCGAGGCTCTGAAGAATTCGTTGAAGAATATCTTCAAAGCTTCCTCCCGCAATATTTTTAAGGATTCCCCCTGATACTCCTTCAAGAATTCTTTTATGAATTTCTCCACAAATTCTTAAGTGAATTCTTGCAAACATTTCTTCAGGAATTTTCTTTGAGATGTTGGAATAGAGATAGTGTCGCACCTCAGGTAGAAGAATCGTCGGTTGAGGAGCATGCGTCTTCGTAGGTAAAAGTGTGGAAGATTTGTTGTGAGAGATATGATATTTGTGTAGGATATTGAATTGTAAATGTATATATATATATATATATATATGTGTACGGGCTAGCCTCACTAGGATCTGCGTGGTCTTAGCGGACTAGCTCCTCAACATGAGATACATCCAAGGATTCCTCTAGGAACTCCTCTTAAGTTTCTTTCTATATTCTATATATATATATATATATATATATATATATATATATATATATATATATATATATATATATATATATATATATATATATATATATATATATATATATATATATATATATATATATATATATATATATATATATATATATATATATATATATATATTCTATCCAGCTTTTTACGCTAGCACGCCATAATATTTGAATCACCCCTTTCTGACATTTCTTGCCAACACTATATTTTTGTTTATAGTTGGATCACAGCAACCTTCGTGATGGAGCAAATTATTGTTGTTGATGAACGTGTTTCCAGGAAACCAAACCCAAGAAGTGTTTCCAAAAAAAATCATACTTTATTCTTTATTTTTACCTATATTATTTGCTCTTATTCATTTTAGGTGCTCGCTTTCAGAAAGATTTATTTATCCGCCAATGATGGAAGGAGTGGAGTATTATGCTCCATTGACACAAAAGACCATCTGAGCCTGGATGTAACCTGGATTTGAGCCTGGATGGATAATTTTCATTAGTAATCAAGAAAACTGATTTAATTTGTCTTTGACTAGCAGTACTATTAATGTGAATAGGGACGACAAAGAGGTTATTCGTTAACCGTAACTTCGTGTGGGATCTAGTGCCATCCATCGTTACTAATAATGTTAGAATTTAAAATTCGTTTAGGAAGTTTGTGGGAGAAGAAATAATATTGCGATCAGGGAGGACTTTCTTGACAAACCTATCACAAATGCGAGGAAGTTGGCGCTGAGGGTTTCGCTCGTTCGCTAAAGTAGAACTACTAGTTTGCTAAACTAGTAGTTCGTTAAGGTCGTTCGTTAATACTTTCCTTGCTAAAAAAAGTGAAACCTACTCATTTCCATGAAAAGCTTTCAGTTTGTAGCGGGTTCAAGCAAAATTTGAAAACTTTAATTTCACGATAGCCATTTATTCAGTGTCTTGCTTGCGTAGAAAAGCGCTCAATATTCTCATTCGTAAAGTTCCAAAATCCACACCAATTAGGCCAATTATCCAAAAATTGTATGGGTACTCGTTCACATCAGGAAACTTTTAATGGATCCTATTATTTGATTGAAATCATACGAAATAAATAAAAAAATATAAGAAAATGTTTTATCTCAATGTAAAAAGTTGAATACGAAGATAATTTTGTTGCAAAACACATCGAGTGAAAATTAATGACAGTTCAATCAACAACATAAAATCATTGCCTGCTATGACGTAACTATAAAATGTGTACCCAAGAAATGTCAAAACTGAATTACCCCTTGTTGATTTATAGCTAGCGTAAAAAGCTGGATATTCTATATATATATATATATATATATATATATATATATATATATATATATATATATATATATATATATATATATAAATATATATATATATATATATATATATATATATATATATATATATATATATATATATATATTTATTATAGTTATTTTTAGAGAAGTTCCTAGATATATTCTTGGAGGAAAAAATGAAAGTACTTCTGGATTAATAATTAGGTATCTCCGAAAGAATCACTGAAGGAGTTACTGGAGGTTACTAGATAGCTCCTATACAAATCCCCGGAGGAATTGATAAAAATATCATGAAGTTTATCCAGGAGGAACCCAGGAAATTTCAGGAGGAATCTACGAGATAGCGAAATCTAAGCAGTAATTTATGGAGGAATCCTGAAAGATATTCCTCTACTTGGAGGTATTCCTTGAAGAAACCATGAAGTTATTCCTAAAGAATCCCTGACAGTATTCTTAGAAGATTTTTTAAAGTTATTTCTTGTGTAGTTCGTGTAGTAACAGTTATTTTGTCCCCCTAGGCCTGAATTGTTTGCAATAGTCACATATTGCAAATATCATGAAATTACATGAAGCACACAACTATTGAAAAAAATATCATATATTTGGCATTGACCCCTAATGGGACCAATGAAGACAGGTGCCTTATACTCAAAACAAGCACCCTGCACAGTTATTTTGTCCCTCTAGGCCTGAATTGTTTGTCAATAGTCAAATATTGCAAATATCATGAAATTACATGAAACACACAACTATTGAAAAAAATCATATATTTGGCATTGACCCCTAATGGGACCAATGCAGGCAGGTGCATTATACTCTAATCAAGCACCCTGCACAGTTATTTTGTCCCCCTAGGCCTGAATTGTTTGCAATAGTCACATATTGCAAATATCATGAAATTACATGAAGCACACAACTATTGAAAAAAAAATCATATATTTGGCATTGACCCCTAATGGGACCAATGAAGACAGGTGCCTTATACTCAAAACAAGCACCCTGCACAGTTATTTTGTCCCTCTAGGCCTGAATTGTTTGTCAATAGTCAAATATTGCAAATATCATGAAATTACATGAAACACACAACTATTGAAAAAAATCATATATTTGGCATTGACCCCTAATGGGACCAATGCAGGCAGGTGCATTATACTCTAATCAAGCACCCTGCACAGTTATTTTGTCCCTCTAGGCCTGAATTGTTTGTCAATAGTCAAATATTGCAAATATCATGAAATTACATGAAGCACACAACTATTGAAAAAAATATCATATATTTGGCATTGACCCCTAATGGGACCAATGGAGACAGGTGCCTTATACTCAAAACAAGCACCCTGCACAGTTATTTTGTCCCTCTAGGCCTGAATTGTTTGTCAATAGTCAAATATTGCAAATATCATGAAATTACATGAAGCACACAACTATTGAAAAAAATATCATATATTTGGCATTGACCCCTAATAGGACCAATGAAGACAGGTGCCTTATACTCAAAACAAGCACCCTGCACAGTTATTTTGTCCCTCTAGGCCTGAATTGTTTGTCAATAGTCAAATATAGCAAATATCATTAAATTACATGAAACACACAACTATTGAAAAAAAATCATATATTTGGCATTGACCCCTAATGGGACTAATGAAGACAGGTGCCTTATACTCAAAAAAAGCACCCTGCACAGTTATTTTGTCCCCCTAGGCCTGAATTGTTTGTCAATAGTCACATATTGCAAATATCATGAAATTACATGAAGCACACAACTATTGAAAAAAATATCATATATTTGGCATTGACCCCTAATGGGACCAATGCAGGCAGATGCATTATACTCCAATCAAGCCCCCTGCACAGTTATTTTGTCCCTCTAGGCCTGAATTGTTTGTCAATAGTCAAATATTGCAAATATCATGAAATTACATGAAACATACAACTATTGAAAAAAATCATATATTTGGCATTGACCCCTAATGGGACCAATACAGGCAGGTGCATTATACTCTAATCAAGCACCCTGCACAGTTATTTTGTCCCTCTAGGCCTGAATTGTTTGTCAATAGTCAAATATTGCAAATATCATGAAATTACATGAAGCACACAACTATTGAAAAAAATATCATATATTTGGCATTGACCCCTAATGGGACCAATGGAGACAGGTGCCTTATACTCAAAACAAGCACCCTGCACAGTTATTTTGTCCCTCTAGGCCTGAATTGTTTGTCAATAGTCAAATATTGCAAATATCATTAAATTACATGAAGCACACAACTATTGAAAAAAATAATCATATATTTGGCATTGACCCCTAATGGGACCAATGGAGACAGGTGCCTTATACTCAAAACAAGCACCCTGCACAGTTATTTTGTCCCTCTAGGCCTGAATTGTTTGTCAATAGTCAAATATTGCAAATATCATGAAATTACATGAAACATACAACTATTGAAAAATATCATATATTTGGCATTGACCCCTAATGGGACCAATGCAGGCAGGTGCATTATACTCTAATCAAGCACCCTGCACAGTTATTTTGTCCCTCTAGGCCTGAATTGTTTGTCAATAGTCAAATATTGCAAATATCATGAAATTACATGAAGCACACAACTATTGAAAAAAATATCATATATTTGGCATTGACCCCTAATGGGACCAATGCAGGCAGGTGCATTATACTCTAATCAAGCCCCCTGCACAGTTATTTTGTCCCTCTAGGCCTGAATTGTTTGTCAATAGTCAAATATTGCAAATATCATGAAATTACATGAAGCACACAACTATTGAAAAAAATATCATATATTTGGCATTGACCCCTAATGGGACCAATGGAGACAGGTGCCTTATACTCAAAACAAGCACCCTGCACAGTTATTTTGTCCCTCTAGGCCTGAATTGTTTGTCAATAGTCAAATATTGCAAATATCATGAAATTACATGAAACATACAACTATTGAAAAAAATCATATATTTGGCATTGACCCCTAATGGGACCAATGCAGGCAGGTGCATTATACTCCAATCAAGCACCCTGCACAGTTATTTTGTCCCTCTAGGCCTGAATTGTTTGTCAATAGTCAAATATTGCAAATATCATGAAATTACATGAAGCACACAACTATTGAAAAAAATATCATATATTTGGCATTGACCCCTAATGGGACCAATGGAGACAGGTGCCTTATACTCAAAACAAGCCCCCTGCACAGTTATTTTGTCCCTCTAGGCCTGAATTGTTTGTCAATAGTCAAATATTGCAAATATCATGAAATTACATGAAGCACACAACTATTGAAAAAAATATCATATATTTGGCATTGACCCCTAATGGGACCAATGCAGGCAGGTGCATTATACTCTAATCAAGCACCCTGCACAGTTATTTTGTCCCCCTAGGCCTGAATTGTTTGTCAATAGTCACATATTGCAAATATCATGAAATTACATGAAGCACACAACTATTGAAAAAAATATCATATATTTGGCATTGACCCCTAATGGGACCAATGCAGGCAGATGCATTATACTCCAATGAAGCCCCCTGCACAGTTATTTTGTCCCTCTAGGCCTGAATTGTTTTTCAATTTTTTAGAATTTTTCTAGGGATAACCATAGAAGTAACCTCAGAGATTCCATAATGAATTCCTTGAAAGATTCTTTCAATTTTTTTTTTTTAAAAGTCATTAGTGCTCATGTATGATATGAATGGATCATAAATGTATCCAATGATTTTTACATCATTTTCAGATTGAGATTGAGATGAGATTTCAATTATTATTTTCTTCAGGGATTTTATAAAATTTCGTTCAAAATTATCGTATAGATTTCAATCAGAGAATTTCTACAGAAGTTACTCCAGTGATTGTGATTAAGATTCCTTCAGGAATTTTTCCAGAAATTATAAGGAAATTTCACAAAGATTTCTTCAAAGAATGTTCTTAGTCATTTTCTCAGGAATATCTCCAGATAAAGATCAATGTTTTTTTCAGAAATTATTGATGATTTTTTTTTTCCAAAACCTGGAGTTATTTCAGCAGGAAATCTGAAAGTAACATCTGATGAAATTCGATTTAGTTTGAAAGTAACCCTTGATGAACTCCCACAAAGTTCTCTGAAAGAATTCTTGAGGAAGTCTAGAAGGATTTCGTAATTGAATTGCTAAGATGATTGAAATTACTAGAGTATTTACTGTAGAATTAGCTGTGGTGTGAACTTGTGAAGGAGCAATGAAGATTTTATTTGAAAAGATTCACAAAAAAATGTTTGGAAGACCTTCAGGAGTAATTTTGCATGAAATGTGGGAGAAACAGAGTTTGGATTTTGATCCGAATAATCCGAATGACCCATGTTCGGAGAACCGTTATTCAGACCCATAATTCGTGAACCGTAGCAGTTCGTGGTACTTCGCAATTGATGAGCCCTATGAATGTTGATATTCATTCTCTCGATTGGCACGTGACGAGAGAGCATTCAAGAGCAGCAACTTCCACAGACGACTACGCAGCTAAGCCATTGGAGAGATTTAAGTTTTGCTTTAAATTGATAAAAACTTTTGTGTTTTCCGGTAATGCAATACTTAGCAACTTAATTATAACGTATTGATATATTAATCATCTTTTTGATTTCAAACATAATACAAAAAAAAACTTATTTGCTTCTGATTTTTTTTTATCAGAACGGGAGATTGCAGCAAATTTAACACGTGGTATCACACATTGATCGGCACCATACAGAGTATGGAGTGTGTATTTCTTTTTCAATTTGTGATTCTTTATCTTCCTCGAACGATGGAAGTCATTCGTGTAGTGTGAATGCGGGCGGATGAGAGTGAATAAAGTATGGCTCGTGTGTCAATAAACGTTGAATTTTCCAAAGCCTGGGGAGAAATCTGTAGAGAAATTTCTGAAGGAGCTTCATGAATAATTACTGGGAGAATATTGATTATATATCCCCGGGTGATCCCACAAAGAATTTTGGGAGCAGCTCCTAGGGAAATTTCTGAAAGGATAACTGGAAGAACTAGAATTAAAATTCCCATTGATCTTTTAGGAAAAATCCCAAAATGAATTTATTCAAAAACTGTAGAATGTTTTTTTTTTTTTGATAACTCTTGTAGGAAACTTTGGAAGATCTTCTATAGTTACAACTGGGGAAATCAAAATAGTCTAGAAAAGCATTGTAGTGCTCATTTTCTGGAATTTCCTGGAGCAAATTACGAAAAACATACTCTATCCTTTCCTTTAAACGACGCTGGAAGATAAGTTGAGACACTTGGTGGTGGAATCAATAGAGACCTGTCTGAAGCAAATCCCAGAAGTATACCTGAAGAGATCTTTGTATAAATCACTAGAAGAATTCCTCAAGTATATCCTCAAGGAATCTGAAGAGAAATTCTCGAAGAACCTGTGAAAAAATCGCATAATAGTCTCTGAATGTATCTCTGGAACCCCTTTTAAAACAAGATTCACTTTAAGCAGAATGAAGAAAAAAATGACAAACACTGTCCCGAAGATGGTAACTGATTTATTTTTACAACTATAATTGAAATGAAAATCGGCAAGTTTAAGAATATGGCCTGTAACATACCTCCAAATTAATTCCAGATACAATTATGGGCCCCTCACATTTAGGTAGATCCGCCTGAATAACAAAATTAAACCGATTTATCGAAAATAAATTTTGAATAGGTATTTAGACAACTCTAATCACTAACGACATTGATCATGGGGCCCCTACGCAATGCCGATCAAGGAGTTTTCTAGAAATCAATATCATAATAATGAATGGTATTCTTACCACAATTTGGGGGCCCTTATGAACTCGGGGCCCGGTGCGGACCGCACCCACCGTACCCTCCTAGCTACGCTACTGCTCCTTGGTCTTGCGGACGATCCTTACTGGAGTCGATCGCAGGTCAGTGGAGGAGGTTTCCGAGGCTCTGAAGAATTCGTTGAAGAATATCTTCAAAGCTTCCTCCCGCAATATTTTTAAGGATTCCCCCTGATACTCCTTCAAGAATTCTTTTATGAATTTCTCCAGAAATTCTTAAGTGAATTCTTGCAAACATTTCTTCAGGAATTTCCTTTGAGATGTTGGAATAGAGATAGTGTCGCACCTCAGGTAGAAGAATCGTCGGTTGAGGAGCATGCGTCTTCGTAGGTAAAAGTGTGGAAGATTTGTTGTGAGAGATATGATATTTGTGTAGGATATTGAATTGTAAATGTATATATATATATATGTGTACGGGCTAGCCTCACTAGGATCTGCGTGGTCTTAGCGGACTAGCTCCTCAACATGAGATACATCCAAGGATTCCTCTAGGAACTCCTCTTAAGTTTCTTTCTGGGATTTCTCCTAGCACTAGGGATTTGTTCAGAATCTCCTCCAAGGCTTTTTACAGGAATTCTTCCAGAAGCTTCTCTAAAGATTATATCAGGACTATCTCCTTGAATGCATTCAGGAATATTTACAAAGATTTCTCGTGGAATCTTTCTAGGGCTCCCTCAAGGAATGCCTTAGATTACATTCCTTCAGGCACATTCTGAAGAAAAGAAATGCTACCAAGAATACCTCCAAGAGCTTCTCCAAGGATTCCTTCAAAAATACTTCCAAGGTTTACTACACGAACTACACAAGAAATAACTTTAAAAAATCTTCTAAGAATACTGTCAGGGATTCTTTAGGAATAACTTCATGGTTTCTTCAAGGAATACCTCCAAGTAGAGGAATATCTTTCAGGATTCCTCCATAAATTACTGCTTAGATTTCGCTATCTCGTAGATTCCTCCTGAAATTTCCTGGGTTCCTCCTGGATAAACTTCATGATATTTTTATCAATTCCTCCGGGGATTTGTATAGGAGCTATCTAGTAACCTCCAGTAACTCCTTCAGTGATTCTTTCGGAGATACCTAATTATTAATCCAGAAGTACTTTCATTTTTTCCTCCAAGAATATATCTAGGAACTTCTCTAAAAATAACTATAATAAATATATATATATATATATATATATATATATATATATATATATATATATATATATATATATATATATATATATATATATATATATATATATATAATATATATATATATATATATATATATATATATATATATATATATATATATATATATATTTATTATAGTTATTTTTAGAGAAGTTCCTAGATATATTCTTGGAGGAAAAAATGAAAGTACTTCTGGATTAATAATTAGGTATCTCCGAAAGAATCACTGAAGGAGTTACTGGAGGTTACTAGATAGCTCCTATACAAATCCCCGGAGGAATTGATAAAAATATCATGAAGTTTATCCAGGAGGAACCCAGGAAATTTCAGGAGGAATCTACGAGATAGCGAAATCTAAGCAGTAATTTATGGAGGAATCCTGAAAGATATTCCTCTACTTGGAGGTATTCCTTGAAGAAACCATGAAGTTATTCCTAAAGAATCCCTGACAGTATTCTTAGAAGATTTTTTAAAGTTATTTCTTGTGTAGTTCGTGTAGTAAACCTTGGAAGTATTTTTGAAGGAATCCTTGGAGAAGCTCTTGGAGGTATTCTTGGTAGCATTTCTTTTCTTCAGAATGTGCCTGAAGGAATGTAATCTAAGGCATTCCTTGAGGGAGCCCTAGAAAGATTCCACGAGAAATCTTTGTAAATATTCCTGAATGCATTCAAGGAGATAGTCCTGATATAATCTTTAGAGAAGCTTCTGGAAGAATTCCTGTAAAAAGCCTTGGAGGAGATTCTGAACAAATCCCTAGTGCTAGGAGAAATCCCAGAAAGAAACTTAAGAGGAGTTCCTAGAGGAATCCTTGGATGTATCTCATGTTGAGGAGCTAGTCCGCTAAGACCACGCAGATCCTAGTGAGGCTAGCCCGTACACATATATATATATATACATTTACAATTCAATATCCTACACAAATATCATATCTCTCACAACAAATCTTCCACACTTTTACCTACGAAGACGCATGCTCCTCAACCGACGATTCTTCTACCTGAGGTGCGACACTATCTCTATTCCAACATCTCAAAGGAAATTCCTGAAGAAATGTTTGCAAGAATTCACTTAAGAATTTCTGGAGAAATTCATAAAAGAATTCTTGAAGGAGTATCAGGGGGAATCCTTAAAAATATTGCGGGAGGAAGCTTTGAAGATATTCTTCAACGAATTCTTCAGAGCCTCGGAAACCTCCTCCACTGACCTGCGATCGACTCCAGTAAGGATCGTCCGCAAGACCAAGGAGCAGTAGCGTAGCTAGGAGGGTACGGTGGGTGCGGTCCGCACCGGGCCCCGAGTTCATAAGGGCCCCCAAATTGTGGTAAGAATACCATTCATTATTATGATATTGATTTCTAGAAAACTCCTTGATCGGCATTGCGTAGGGGCCCCATGATCAATGTCGTTAGTGATTAGAGTTGTCTAAATACCTATTCAAAATTTATTTTCGATAAATCGGTTTAATTTTGTTATTCAGGCGGATCTACCTAAATGTGAGGGGCCCATAATTGTATCTGGAATTAATTTGGAGGTATGTTACAGGCCATATTCTTAAACTTGCCGATTTTCATTTCAATTATAGTTGTAAAAATAAATCAGTTACCATCTTCGGGACAGTGTTTGTCATTTTTTTCTTCATTCTGCTTAAAGTGAATCTTGTTTTAAAAGGGGTTCCAGAGATACATTCAGAGACTATTATGCGATTTTTTCACAGGTTCTTCGAGAATTTCTCTTCAGATTCCTTGAGGATATACTTGAGGAATTCTTCTAGTGATTTATACAAAGATCTCTTCAGGTATACTTCTGGGATTTGCTTCAGACAGGTCTCTATTGATTCCACCACCAAGTGTCTCAACTTATCTTCCAGCGTCGTTTAAAGGAAAGGATAGAGTATGTTTTTCGTAATTTGCTCCAGGAAATTCCAGAAAATGAGCACTACAATGCTTTTCTAGACTATTTTGATTTCCCCAGTTGTAACTATAGAAGATCTTCCAAAGTTTCCTACAAGAGTTATCAAAAAAAAAAAAACATTCTACAGTTTTTGAATAAATTCATTTTGGGATTTTTCCTAAAAGATCAATGGGAATTTTAATTCTAGTTCTTCCAGTTATCCTTTCAGAAATTTCCCTAGGAGCTGCTCCCAAAATTCTTTGTGGGATCACCCGGGGATATATAATCAATATTCTCCCAGTAATTATTCATGAAGCTCCTTCAGAAATTTCTCTACAGATTTCTCCCCAGGCTTTGGAAAATTCAACGTTTATTGACACACGAGCCATACTTTATTCACTCTCATCCGCCCGCATTCACACTACACGAATGACTTCCATCGTTCGAGGAAGATAAAGAATCACAAATTGAAAAAGAAATACACACTCCATACTCTGTATGGTGCCGATCAATGTGTGATACCACGTGTTAAATTTGCTGCAATCTCCCGTTCTGATAAAAAAAAATCAGAAGCAAATAAGTTTTTTTTTGTATTATGTTTGAAATCAAAAAGATGATTAATATATCAATACGTTATAATTAAGTTGCTAAGTATTGCATTACCGGAAAACACAAAAGTTTTTATCAATTTAAAGCAAAACTTAAATCTCTCCAATGGCTTAGCTGCGTAGTCGTCTGTGGAAGTTGCTGCTCTTGAATGCTCTCTCGTCACGTGCCAATCGAGAGAATGAATATCAACATTCATAGGGCTCATCAATTGCGAAGTACCACGAACTGCTACGGTTCACGAATTATGGGTCTGAATAACGGTTCTCCGAACATGGGTCATTCGGATTATTCGGATCAAAATCCAAACTCTGTTTCTCCCACATTTCATGCAAAATTACTCCTGAAGGTCTTCCAAACATTTTTTTGTGAATCTTTTCAAATAAAATCTTCATTGCTCCTTCACAAGTTCACACCACAGCTAATTCTACAGTAAATACTCTAGTAATTTCAATCATCTTAGCAATTCAATTACGAAATCCTTCTAGACTTCCTCAAGAATTCTTTCAGAGAACTTTGTGGGAGTTCATCAAGGGTTACTTTCAAACTAAATCGAATTTCATCAGATGTTACTTTCAGATTTCCTGCTGAAATAACTCCAGGTTTTGGAAAAAAAAAATCATCAATAATTTCTGAAAAAAACATTGATCTTTATCTGGAGATATTCCTGAGAAAATGACTAAGAACATTCTTTGAAGAAATCTTTGTGAAATTTCCTTATAATTTCTGGAAAAATTCCTGAAGGAATCTTAATCACAATCACTGGAGTAACTTCTGTAGAAATTCTCTGATTGAAATCTATACGATAATTTTGAACGAAATTTTATAAAATCCCTGAAGAAAATAATAATTGAAATCTCATCTCAATCTCAATCTGAAAATGATGTAAAAATCATTGGATACATTTATGATCCATTCATATCATACATGAGCACTAATGACTTTTAAAAAAAAAAAATTGAAAGAATCTTTCAAGGAATTCATTATGGAATCTCTGAGGTTACTTCTATGGTTATCCCTAGAAAAATTCTAAAAAATTGAAAAACAATTCAGGCCTAGAGGGACAAAATAACTGTGCAGGGGGCTTCATTGGAGTATAATGCATCTGCCTGCATTGGTCCCATTAGGGGTCAATGCCAAATATATGATATTTTTTTCAATAGTTGTGTGCTTCATGTAATTTCATGATATTTGCAATATGTGACTATTGACAAACAATTCAGGCCTAGGGGGACAAAATAACTGTGCAGGGTGCTTGATTAGAGTATAATGCACCTGCCTGCATTGGTCCCATTAGGGGTCAATGCCAAATATATGATATTTTTTTCAATAGTTGTGTGCTTCATGTAATTTCATGATATTTGCAATATTTGACTATTGACAAACAATTCAGGCCTAGAGGGACAAAATAACTGTGCAGGGGGCTTGTTTTGAGTATAAGGCACCTGTCTCCATTGGTCCCATTAGGGGTCAATGCCAAATATATGATATTTTTTTCAATAGTTGTGTGCTTCATGTAATTTCATGATATTTGCAATATTTGACTATTGACAAACAATTCAGGCCTAGAGGGACAAAATAACTGTGCAGGGTGCTTGATTGGAGTATAATGCACCTGCCTGCATTGGTCCCATTAGGGGTCAATGCCAAATATATGATTTTTTTCAATAGTTGTATGTTTCATGTAATTTCATGATATTTGCAATATTTGACTATTGACAAACAATTCAGGCCTAGAGGGACAAAATAACTGTGCAGGGTGCTTGTTTTGAGTATAAGGCACCTGTCTCCATTGGTCCCATTAGGGGTCAATGCCAAATATATGATATTTTTTTCAATAGTTGTGTGCTTCATGTAATTTCATGATATTTGCAATATTTGACTATTGACAAACAATTCAGGCCTAGAGGGACAAAATAACTGTGCAGGGGGCTTGATTAGAGTATAATGCACCTGCCTGCATTGGTCCCATTAGGGGTCAATGCCAAATATATGATATTTTTTTCAATAGTTGTGTGCTTCATGTAATTTCATGATATTTGCAATATTTGACTATTGACAAACAATTCAGGCCTAGAGGGACAAAATAACTGTGCAGGGTGCTTGATTAGAGTATAATGCACCTGCCTGCATTGGTCCCATTAGGGGTCAATGCCAAATATATGATATTTTTCAATAGTTGTATGTTTCATGTAATTTCATGATATTTGCAATATTTGACTATTGACAAACAATTCAGGCCTAGAGGGACAAAATAACTGTGCAGGGTGCTTGTTTTGAGTATAAGGCACCTGTCTCCATTGGTCCCATTAGGGGTCAATGCCAAATATATGATTATTTTTTTCAATAGTTGTGTGCTTCATGTAATTTAATGATATTTGCAATATTTGACTATTGACAAACAATTCAGGCCTAGAGGGACAAAATAACTGTGCAGGGTGCTTGTTTTGAGTATAAGGCACCTGTCTCCATTGGTCCCATTAGGGGTCAATGCCAAATATATGATATTTTTTTCAATAGTTGTGTGCTTCATGTAATTTCATGATATTTGCAATATTTGACTATTGACAAACAATTCAGGCCTAGAGGGACAAAATAACTGTGCAGGGTGCTTGATTAGAGTATAATGCACCTGCCTGTATTGGTCCCATTAGGGGTCAATGCCAAATATATGATTTTTTTCAATAGTTGTATGTTTCATGTAATTTCATGATATTTGCAATATTTGACTATTGACAAACAATTCAGGCCTAGAGGGACAAAATAACTGTGCAGGGGGCTTGATTGGAGTATAATGCATCTGCCTGCATTGGTCCCATTAGGGGTCAATGCCAAATATATGATATTTTTTTCAATAGTTGTGTGCTTCATGTAATTTCATGATATTTGCAATATGTGACTATTGACAAACAATTCAGGCCTAGGGGGACAAAATAACTGTGCAGGGTGCTTTTTTTGAGTATAAGGCACCTGTCTTCATTAGTCCCATTAGGGGTCAATGCCAAATATATGATTTTTTTTCAATAGTTGTGTGTTTCATGTAATTTAATGATATTTGCTATATTTGACTATTGACAAACAATTCAGGCCTAGAGGGACAAAATAACTGTGCAGGGTGCTTGTTTTGAGTATAAGGCACCTGTCTTCATTGGTCCTATTAGGGGTCAATGCCAAATATATGATATTTTTTTCAATAGTTGTGTGCTTCATGTAATTTCATGATATTTGCAATATTTGACTATTGACAAACAATTCAGGCCTAGAGGGACAAAATAACTGTGCAGGGTGCTTGTTTTGAGTATAAGGCACCTGTCTCCATTGGTCCCATTAGGGGTCAATGCCAAATATATGATATTTTTTTCAATAGTTGTGTGCTTCATGTAATTTCATGATATTTGCAATATTTGACTATTGACAAACAATTCAGGCCTAGAGGGACAAAATAACTGTGCAGGGTGCTTGATTAGAGTATAATGCACCTGCCTGCATTGGTCCCATTAGGGGTCAATGCCAAATATATGATTTTTTTCAATAGTTGTGTGTTTCATGTAATTTCATGATATTTGCAATATTTGACTATTGACAAACAATTCAGGCCTAGAGGGACAAAATAACTGTGCAGGGTGCTTGTTTTGAGTATAAGGCACCTGTCTTCATTGGTCCCATTAGGGGTCAATGCCAAATATATGATTTTTTTTTCAATAGTTGTGTGCTTCATGTAATTTCATGATATTTGCAATATGTGACTATTGCAAACAATTCAGGCCTAGGGGGACAAAATAACTGTGCAGGGTGCTTGATTAGAGTATAATGCACCTGCCTGCATTGGTCCCATTAGGGGTCAATGCCAAATATATGATTTTTTTCAATAGTTGTGTGTTTCATGTAATTTCATGATATTTGCAATATTTGACTATTGACAAACAATTCAGGCCTAGAGGGACAAAATAACTGTGCAGGGTGCTTGTTTTGAGTATAAGGCACCTGTCTTCATTGGTCCCATTAGGGGTCAATGCCAAATATATGATATTTTTTTCAATAGTTGTGTGCTTCATGTAATTTCATGATATTTGCAATATGTGACTATTGCAAACAATTCAGGCCTAGGGGGACAAAATAACTGTGCAGGGTGCTTGATTAGAGTATAATGCACCTGCCTGCATTGGTCCCATTAGGGGTCAATGCCAAATATATGATTTTTTTTCAATAGTTGTGTGTTTCATGTAATTTCATGATATTTGCAATATTTGACTATTGACAAACAATTCAGGCCTAGAGGGACAAAATAACTGTGCAGGGGGCTTGATTAGAGTATAATGCACCTGCCTGCATTGGTCCCATTAGGGCTCAATGCCAAATATATGATATTTTTTTCAATAGTTGTGTGCTTCATGTAATTTAATAATATTTGCAATATTTGACTATTGACAAACAATTCAGGCCTAGAGGGACAAAATAACTGTGCAGGGTGCTTGTTTTGAGTATAAGGCACCTGTCTCCATTGGTCCCATTAGGGGTCAATGCCAAATATATGATATTTTTTTCAATAGTTGTGTGCTTCATGTAATTTCATGATATTTGCAATATTTGACTATTGACAAACAATTCAGGCCTAGAGGGACAAAATAACTGTGCAGGGTGCTTGATTAGAGTATAATGCACCTGCCTGCATTGGTCCCATTAGGGGTCAATGCCAAATATATGATTTTTTTCAATAGTTGTGTGTTTCATGTAATTTCATGATATTTGCAATATTTGACTATTGACAAACAATTCAGGCCTAGAGGGACAAAATAACTGTGCAGGGTGCTTGTTTTGAGTATAAGGCACCTGTCTTCATTGGTCCCATTAGGGGTCAATGCCAAATATATGATATTTTTTTCAATAGTTGTGTGCTTCATGTAATTTCATGATATTTGCAATATGTGACTATTGCAAACAATTCAGGCCTAGGGGGACAAAATAACTGTGCAGGGTGCTTGATTAGAGTATAATGCACCTGCCTGCATTGGTCCCATTAGGGGTCAATGCCAAATATATGATTTTTTTTCAATAGTTGTGTGTTTCATGTAATTTCATGATATTTGCAATATTTGACTATTGACAAACAATTCAGGCCTAGAGGGACAAAATAACTGTGCAGGGGGCTTGATTAGAGTATAATGCACCTGCCTGCATTGGTCCCATTAGGGGTCAATGCCAAATATATGATATTTTTTTCAATAGTTGTGTGCTTCATGTAATTTAATAATATTTGCAATATTTGACTATTGACAAACAATTCAGGCCTAGAGGGACAAAATAACTGTGCAGGGGGCTTGATTGGAGTATAATGCACCTGCCTGCATTGGTCCCATTAGGGGTCAATGCCAAATATATGATTTTTTTCAATAGTTGTGTGCTTCATGTAATTTCATGATATTTGCAATATTTGACTATTGACAAACAATTCAGGCCTAGAGAAACAAAACAACTGTGCAGGGGGCTTGATTGGAGTATAATGCACCTGCCTGCATTGGTCCCATTAGGGGTCAATGCCAAATATATGATTTTTTTTCAATAGTTGTGTGTTTCATGTAATTTCATGATATTTGCAATATTTGACTATTGACAAACAATTCAGGCCTAGAGGGACAAAATAACTGTGCAGGGGGCTTGATTAGAGTATAATGCACCTGCCTGCATTGGTCCCATTAGGGGTCAATGCCAAATATATGATATTTTTTTCAATAGTTGTGTGCTTCATGTAATTTAATAATATTTGCAATATTTGACTATTGACAAACAATTCAGGCCTAGAGGGACAAAATAACTGTGCAGGGGGCTTGATTGGAGTATAATGCACCTGCCTGCATTGGTCCCATTAGGGGTCAATGCCAAATATATGATTTTTTTCAATAGTTGTGTGCTTCATGTAATTTCATGATATTTGCAATATTTGACTATTGACAAACAATTCAGGCCTAGAGAAACAAAACAACTGTGCAGGGGGCTTGATTGGAGTATAATGCACCTGCCTGCATTGGTCCCATTAGGAGTCAATGCCAAATATATGATTTTTTTCAATAGTTGTGTGCTTCATGTAATTTTATGATATTTGCTATATTTGACTATTGACAAACAATTCAGGCCTAGAGGGACAGAATTACTGTGCAGGGTGCTTGTTTCAAGTATAAGGCACCTGTCTGCATTGGTCCTATTAGGGGTCAATGCCAAATATATGATATTTTTTTTAATAGTTGTGTGCTTCATGTAATTTTATGATTCCCACATTCCCCCTTGACTGCGATGACGGGGCCTGTTTAAATAGAGGCATTGAATTATGCACATTGAAGAAGATTATGGCCAATCCCAGCTGAACTTCTAATTGATTCTTTGTGCATCTTCACTGATTTTGGTCAATCACGGAATAGCAACCGTTGAAATGTGTACTGCCGTGAATCGCTAGTCATTCCCATCTGCATTTTCGTCAAAATTGGGTTGAGTTCAGTTTTCAACATAACTTCTAATGCTCTTTCAGCTGCAGTAATGAGATAATGTGATTTATTCTGAAAAAAATAGGAAAAAACAGCAAGTTAAATTGTCCCATAATGAAAAGTAACCGCATATCAGTCCCACTACAGATTCCCGCACTATGTAACACAAAAATGAATCGTATTTTGACCATCTTTATATTTTTCTCGGAAAGATATTGTAGTGAAAATCAAATTGTGAAAGTTTCATTGAGATATTATGTATCCGGTAGAAATCAAGATCAACATTTTTTTAAATTATTGTTTAGTCGGGCCCCGAGCGTCGCAGCTAATATGTGAATAGTGCGCTGTGTTCATAAAAATCTATTTTTGCAGCGCCACACTAAAAAACTGATTTTAAAATGCGGCGAATTGAGGCGCGTCGCGACTTTCACTGGCGCGATCCGTTTTGGTGGCGGTGCGACAATATGAACATGTTCCAATCCTCTGAAATTTTTTGAATATTCGCATGGAAAATGAGTTTGGGAACTTCACAGCCCATTATCTCAATGCCTACTTTTTACAGATGGGACTGACTTGCGATTCACGGCAGTGTAGTCAGTCTAAAGCTCTAAGCTAAGCTAAGTAAACTGCATTATGTAATTTCGTAATATTTGCAATATTTGACAAACAAGTCAGGCCTAATCACAGACAGACAGTCTGTGGCGTAATGTTAAAGTTTCCTAAAAAACGCGCATTTGCCCAAAATTCCATGCAGCGAATGGTCCAGGAAAGGTACAACCGTGTCTGATGAAACACCGCAACGTTATATCCCATAAGTATGAAGTAGAAAGTTAGCAAAATCGCGGTTGTTCCTTTCCTGGTTCCTTCGCGTATCGTGTTCCCGCGTATCCCCTTGAGGAAATGCGCTAATGTTGTCACAAAATTATTCCAGAAAATACATTTTCATGGTTTTCCTCAAAATAGCCAAAAATGATTTAATTGGTTCAACCGGTGAAAATCGGCGCGAGCAACTTGTATACAAGAAAATATTTAATCTAAACTGCTAGCGCACTTGCATGCAAGTTACCCCCTTTTTGTTGCCCATGGAAAAAATGACTGCTAGCGCTGCTCGATTGCTCGCGCATTTAACAGCAGTGGTGTCGGATTGGTTGCGGATGGTCGAAATGGCATGAAATCGAAAAAAAAGTTCAATAGGTACACGGGAAAAAAATCCGTGGGTAAAATTACTATTTTAGCTGACTACGCCCATTCTTGAAACTACCATGGAATTTCAGACCAATTTACTATGGGTCTGTCTCAATTGGGCTATTAAAAATAATTCGTACTTAAACTTGACAGTTCGATAATTATTCCACCCCTGATTTCGATCTGTCAAAAATAAGTCTGCTGCAGAGCAGACTTAAATTTGACAGATCGATAGTTAATTTCTTTTTCGCACGCTCGGGCGATCGGTGTTTGTTGTTTACTTCCAACATAATGTTGTTTCCCCTATCCGGTAATTCATCTGCGGTCGGACATTCCTGCTGCCTACGCAAGATCCAAGACCAGTAAAAGTAAGTTTAACGAAATATTCTGACCAGAATAGCTTTATTTACGATCACTTTTTCTCAGTGACGGAACAGGTTGCAATGGTGGGATGAAATCCTCACAACCAGAATTCTTTCCTGAACAGCTGGCAAGGTACTCGCAAAGCATTTCGACGGACAAAACATCTGGAAAGCAGCGACCACAGGAAACCTGATGATTTCCAGTATATCTCAAGCCGGAATCAACCAAAATAGTCTCATCAATGTGCACCATGCAAGGACCTGCGGAAATTTGGAGTATGTCGAGCTTCTAGTGTCCAAAATAGAAGTCAATAAAGTGCATGTTGGAACAGGTTGGAACAAACGCCGCCAAGGCAAACTTTCTAGCCTGCATCAAGAAGATTATGATTGAGAAAGCTGAGTTGCTATTGGTGAAAAATCCCAAACCCCGTCTATGTGCCCAAAAGAAGTTCATCAGTTCTCTACATGTAGCCGTGAAACGGCGGAACTGAAATCTGGTTGAACTACTCGTTGATAATCATGCGAACTTGAATGTTTCGGATTTCGCTGACGAGACGCCACCCCTACAGGATTAGAATAAGGAACCATAAGAATAGGTACAATAATAAATGGAGTTTTCTCAGAATCCGTGCAGGATACCACTCTTTGCAAGTAGGGCGTATTAGAGCTGCATTCGCATAGATTTAAAAAAAATCCAATTTCGGAAGCCGTTTCTAACTTTAACCGCAAGCGCCGACAATAGTAACACAATTTTCCTCATTAAGGCTGACGATACATTGACGGCATATTTGCAGAGTCTTGTTCCCTAGAGATCAGAAATGTTGAACATTATTACAACATATCTCATATGTTTGATAAATAAAAAAAAACTATTTACTTGACTTGGCTAAAACAGATACACTTCCAATGATTCGAAGCAATTTTCAACAGACAAACAAAATAGAATGAAGTATTTTCTTTTCACGAATCATCATAAATCATGATATCGTTGGTTCGGCAACTTTCGCGAATTGGACCAGCAAAAATTAATATTTGACAGTTCATTAATCGTTTTTAAGGAAAATTATTTTCGAACTGTCAAATTTAAGTGTGAATTATTTTTAATAGCCCAATTGAGACAGACCCTTCAATTATTAATCTTGGACAGACCCTTAGGCCCCAAGCACAATGTGAACGGCAACGCGGTACAACGGCATGCCGTTTTGCCCATCTTGATCTACACTTTACTTATCAATCCCATGTTGACTAAATCCTTTTCAACATTGACTTGACAAGTAGAGTGTAGCTCAAGATGGGTTTGACGTTTTGCCGTTGTACCGCGCTGCCGCTCACATTGTGCTTGGGGCTTTAGTCTTGATCTCATCATGCAAAACGGTGCAATTGCGCTTCGACCTCACAGCCCCATTGCTTCGCACTGATAACATCAACATCCTCACTTTCCGGTAGGGCGTTTTGAACAGTTTTTGTCATTTTATTTTCATCCATCGTTCGTTCGTTCGTTTTCTGTCATCACAGTTTTGCGGTCGCGGTGAAAATATCGGAAAAATCACGAAAACTCCGGATCTGCAAATTTTGAGCCACCACAAAAAATCGGAAAAATACTCGTGAAAATTTGCTTCCCTGTTCGTGTTTTGCGTGTGAGTTTGTAACGCGTGTGAAGCAGTGCATACGGAAAGTGAAGTGCTTGGAAGAACTTTGTTGGATTGCGAGAAATCGACGAAAAGAAATTGCGATTTTCACCCCTTGACGATTTGTCCCCCGCAGTCATCGGCAGTGGATCCAAAGCTGACGTAGCAAAATATCAGCTGTTGCAGATCGAGAAAATCCAGGCCAAAGGTAGGGAAATTCTTCGCAGTTGTGAAATTTCTAAAGAACTTTTGCAGAAAATTGCGTTTATTGGAATTTATTACCCCCACATCTGCCTGTTCTTGACCGTGGCTGCGGATTCTGATTGGGTGTCAAATGTAAACATTCGAAAGATGTTTGTTCTGCATTCTAGCGTTTCCCAAACTGGTTGACGCGGGTCACGACAGATTTGCTGCTGGTAGTAGGAGTCTTTAGAGACTTGGTCATTATAATTTAAAAGTCTTCAAATAGTCTTTATTTTTTACTGGAAGGTCAATAGCACTAATAACTTCCACAGGGATTCTGAAAAATTTCCCAGGCACTATCCCACCGGAGATTTTTCCACTTGTTTGTATTTGCATTTGTATTTTTTTAGACGCAAACCTGGTGGATTAACCTTATGTCAGTTTGAATGATCTACAGATTTCTACAGCGTGTACTCTAGCAGATCTTTTAAAGATACCCACAACAGTTCTCCCAAAAATATTCTCAATGTTTATTCCAGAAATTTTGAAGAAACACGCTTAGGGGTTTTTCCAGGAAACTCTAAAAGCACTCCCTTGCACATTCTTTAAATTGTTCTGCCAGCAATTTCTATGTGAATTTGAATTAATCCACAATACCTTCTAGACATTGTTACAGCCCTGGGCTTGGAATTTATATTTTCCAGGGAGCTATGATTTTAGATATTTGATCACTGTATTTTGTAGTGTTGATTAGAGGTTGTATGAATTTCAAAACAATGGCAAAGTTTTTATTACAATCAGATCTTTTGGGTATTCGGATTTAATGACCCTATTCAAACTATTGCATAAGAGTTTTTTTTTCAGGTTTTTTAGTCCAGGAAAATATAATTTCAAGCAGTGAGAAGATTAGAAGACCGAGAGCTTCACCGTCCGGCTGTCGATCGATTTGTTACTATTAGTACTACAGGGTGTCTACTACCTGGAAAAACCTGGTGTTCGGATTTTCTTTTAGAAATTCGCACCACCTTTTCTGAGCAGCTTAATAGCAGCTAAAACTGTAATTCAAATTATTTTCATTAGCCTGATTTTATAAGTTTTAACATTGTACTTACAATTGATAGTTTAGATTCTAGGACCTCCTGCCACCAGTGTTCAGTCGGAGTGCACCAGTTGATATTTCCTGCTGTATACAGTATTCTAATTAGGTATTTTCCAATAATTTGATTATTTATTTATTTATTTATTTATTTATTTATTTATTTATTTATTTAACAGTCAATATCAACAGACTTCAAAAGCCCTAATGATAGAATGAACTAAAATAAAAATTGAAATTAAAAACGAGTCAATCTGGCAACACGGTCGGATATTGCACGCGCCTCATTTCGTTCACTTTTGCAAACGAAATTTACCGTCGTGTCTTCGATAGTGTAAAGTCCCAAATACATTCGCGTTGGATTTCTTAGTCCCGCCCCCTACCCAGGGTCACTTGAATGTCCCCGGAAAGTCCGGGATACAAATAAGATGTGACTACAACAAGTCACATAGAATCGCAGCTAATTCTAATGGCCACGAAGTATCTACCCCTGAGTGTCCGAAGCGTCAAAAAATGAGCCACCCTGAACTCACGACTTCCACTCAGTCAACCCACTGTAATATGAGTGTCGTCTGTCACAACAAAATCTACAACAGACTGCCTAATGATGTCGGGGACACTTATGACAACACACCCCAAAACCAGCTATTACCGCCGAGGCCCTCTGAACCCAAAAAGTTCAGATGCCCACCAATAACGGTCACTGGGAAAAGTACAAAGGAACTTCGCCTATTCTTCTCAACGGAGAATATGCCTCAAGACAAGTACCAAATGAAGGTGATCAAAAACGGTGTTCAGCTCATTCTTGGAAGTAAACAATACTTCCACCAAACGATTTTTAGTCTGAAACAAAACGAAATGCAATTCTACAGTTATGTCCCAGCGGAAGAAATACCTGTGAAGATCATACTTTCGGATTTATCGATGTATGACCTCGAAGAACTCAAAGAAGAACTGAACAGTAATAACATTTCTCCAAAAGAAGTGAAAGTGTTCTCTGTGAAGAAGAACGGTGTGGAAAACAATGTTCTGTACATGAGCGGTTCCACAGAAAATGACGATTTTTTTCCCAAATTTCATTTTTATATTTTTTGATTTGGATGAAATTTTGCACATGGTTTCTTTATGCCCAAAAATGCCTTTTTGCATCATCGGCTCGCCATTTTGACTCTAGCCTTACTTTTGAGAAGGGCCTAAGAAAAAAAATCCTTAATAATTTTCAAAAAAATATAACTTAGAAACGGTTTGTCCGATCAGTTTGGTGCTTTCCGCAAAGTTTTAGGTTATTGTTGGGATTATCTGGAAAAAAATATACACTGTAAAAAAAATGTTGTAATTTTTTATACATCGAAAATAAAGCTTAAAAATCAATTTTCTCAAAAATCGTATTTTTATTTTTTTTTTTTATATGTTAAAGTAGACAAAAAATGAAGTCTTTTGCACAGTGGGTCAAGATGGAGAAATCATGGACAAAAAAGTTATGATTTTTTGAAAATAGGTGAATTTTTGAAAATGGTCATAATAAACTTTTTAAGTATTTTTAAACTCGATTTTATGAAAGAACGCAAAATTTACAACAAAAAAGGTACATGGAAAAATCAGGCTAACTTTTACCGTTTTAAAGATACAGCGATTTTAATAAAAAAATATGATATAATTTTCAATTTTTGGTCATTATAATATAACTTAGAAACGGTTTGTCCGATCAGTTTGGAGTCTTCCGCAAAGTTTTAGGTTATTGTTGGGACTATCTGGAAAAAAAATATACACTGTAAAAAAATGTTGTATTTTTTTATATATCGAAAATACAGCTTAAAAATCAATTTTCTCAAAAATCGTATTTTGATTTTTTTTTATTTTTTTATATGTTAAAGTAGACAAAAAATGAAGTCTTTTGCACAGTGGGTCAAGATGGAGAAATCATGGACAAAAAAGTTATGATTTTTTGAAAATAGGTGAATTTTTGAAAATGGTCATAATAAACTTTTTAAATATTTTTAAACTCGATTTTATGAAAGAACGCAAAATTTACAACAAAAAAGGTATACGGAAAAATCAGGCTAACTTTTGCCGTTTTAAAGATACAGCGATTTTAATACAAAATTATGATATAATTTTCAATTTTTGGTCATTATAATATAACTTAGAAACGGTTTGTCCGATCAGTTTGGAGTCTTCCGCAAAGTTTTAGGTTATTGTTGGGACTATCTGGAAAAAAAATATACACTGTAAAAAAATATTTTGTAATATTTTTATATATCAAAAATAAAGCTTAAAAATCAATTTTCTCAAAAATCGTATTTTGATTTTTTTTTATTTTTTTATATGTTAAAGTAGACAAAAAATGAAGTCTTTCGCACAGTGGGTCAAGATGGAGAAATCATGGACAAAAAAGTTATGATTTTTTAAAAAAGGTTGATTTTTCAATATGGTCTAAATAAACTTTTTGAATGCTTTTCGACCCGATTTTATGAAAGTACGCAAAATTTGCAACAAAAAAGGTATATGAGAAAATTTTACTAATTGCTACCGAAACATTTGAAAAGTTTATTATGACCATTTTCAACAAATTCACCTTTTTTTTAAATCATAACTTTTTTGTCCATGATTTCTCCATCTTGACCCACTGTGCAAAAGACTTCATTTTTGTCTACTTTAACATATAAAAAAAAATCAAAAATACGATTTTTGAGAACAATCCCTGCTGTCTCCTAGCGTCGAACATCATCGTCAACCACATAATAACAACGGCCGTCCGCGATACTCCGATGTGGTTCGTAATAGCGAAGCCGGTGGTAGTGGAATGGACCCTGATCTATTCTCTATATCGGAATTTCTGAGCTTGGCCCGCGATATGTTTCACCGTCTGCAAGGGTGCAGAAACAAAATGGAACAATTCTCAGCTCTATCTGAGCTGATGCTAAAATATGTCTACAATGCCTAATCACGCTAAACTAAAAATGCTTAACTGGAACGGAAGGTCTATACTGCGAAAATATCTTGAATACTTCGATTTCCTTCACCGGTATGGTATTGACGTGGCTGCTGTTTCGGAGACATGGTTGAACTCGCACAACTTTTTTACCCATCCGAACTTCTGCTGTTTGCGAGCGGACAGTCAGCGTGAAAATGCAGAGAGGGGAGGCGGAGTTATGTTGACGGTTGAAAAAAGACTTTCGTTCAAGCAAATTGAACTTTGTACTAAAGTCATCGAAGCAATCGGAATCCTCGTGGTCTGTAATGGAACATTGATGAAGATCGTCGCAGCATACTTTCCGGGTGCATGGCACAGAGGAGAGTGGCAGCATTTTCGTAACGACCTTAGGATGCTGACAGCTGGTGATATTCCCACATTTGTCATTGGCGATTATAACGCTCGCAGTCGTCAATGGAACTGCAGCCGAGGTAACAAGGCCGGTACTCAACTGCTACAAATGTCAGTATCAGAAATTTTTTTCATCCATGCTCCAGACGCACCTACCTTTCATCCCACGGGCAGAGGGCAGTCGTCTATCCTTGATTTGGTTTTATCCAATAACATAGTTGTTTGAGAAAAATCTTGTACTCGACGCACCGCAGGATAGCAGGGTTAAATGTGAGAGCTTTTCGTGTGTAGACTGTTTGCGCGCCTAGACTGAAAGCTTGCTAGCGTGTGTGAAGAGGTGAAAGGTACAGTCGATTCAAGAGAAAATGCAGCTGGATGGAAGACATGAATGAACAAGCAACAGTCCACTAGCAGACTTCGCGGAGTGATATTCTCGCGGAGAAATCAAAGTTAATAAAGTTAAAGTTATCTTGAAAATCAACCCACGCGTTTCAGTGCAAGTTAAATCCAATTCGGAGAAAAACCAAATCCCCTGAGCTACCGTCGGAACATTTTGGTCCATCCGAACCGGATGTTGTGAGTTGTTTTCCCGGATGCTGTGTCCAGAAGTTGTCGCTGTTTCGTGTGTGGAAGAAGAGCACCAAGTGCACAAGTGCGGTCCGTGACCGAATGATACAAGACGATTATGTCCGTGGCATAGTGCGTGGTCGGAAGAAGTTAATTGCACCGTGTGCAGTGGAATAGCCCGTGGCGATTAGCGAACATTGTATGGAGTGGCCCGTGGCCAAAGACAATCAGTGAGCGTGTACGTGGCGTGATGTTACCCGGTGAGTGCTTCGTGCAGCCCGTGGCAGAGTTTTGGGAATTGATTGTGCCCGTGGCACAGGAGTAAGTGAACATTCGTACGCACCGGGTGCGTATTTCGGCTGAGGTCAAAGACGAAACATTTTAAAAGCGTTTATCGTGCTCGTGACACGAGTGGTGATTTGTGGGAATGTGTCCGTGACGCATTGCGAACTCGATTGAACTAGAGTGAACAAGTTCAAACATGAGCGAAAGTGAAACACCACGTGGTGTGCTAAAAGGTGTATGGCAAAGAAACATATTAAGAGCTAACGGAATCGAGTAGTGACAACGTGCTGCCAGTTCCGTCGGTGGCAGATCAAAAGATTGCGAAGCAACTACTCGAGCAGAAGAAGATGATGGAGTCCAAGTTGGAAATGTTGACAGATCGGCGAGATCTGATAACGGAGAAGCTGATACGAATGAAGGAGTCTTTGCGAGGGGAAGGTGTGAGCATACATTTGCTCAACCTTCACTTTGAAACACTGCGACGATGTGCGGATGAATTCGACAGGATTCATAGCGAAATCTCGGCATTGCTGCCGAAAGAACAGCGAACCGTAGTACGTCAGGAGTACGCGGTATTCGAGGATATCCACAACGAACTTTACGTAGACTTGCAGACAAGAATTGCACGAACGCAAGAAGCATGTCGCGTAACTTCAGGTACGTCAAGTAGTTTAAGCATTCCAGGCTTCCAGCAACCGATAGTAGTGCAAGCAGCTGTCCCGCAACTACACGCTCCGTTCCCAAAATTCGATGGGACACCGGAGAATTGGTACAGCTTTAAGAGCCTCTTCAAGAGCATTATGGCGAAGTACCCAAACGAGACTTCAGCGATGAAGATTTTGCACTTGCGCAATTCTCTCGAAGGCGATGCAAAGTGCAAGATCGACCAAGACGTCGTGAATAACAACGATTACGAGAGGGCCTGGAAGATTCTCGAGGACGCGTACGAGGATAAGCGGCTGATAATGGATACTCATATTGACGCTATTCTGGATTGCACCGTCATCAGCAGTGACAACCGTGGGAAATCGATTTCACAATTGGTTGAAACTTGTTCGAAGCATGTTGATGCTTTGGATGGTCACAGCTATCCCGTCGAAGGTTTAGGGGAGTTGATTCTGCTTAACGTCCTCTACAAGAAGCTTGACAAGGAGACGCAAGAGCAATGGGAAATGAAGATACCCAGAGGAGAGGTACCAGAATACGAAACGTTTATGGAGTTCCTTCGTGAACGAGGACGCGTTCTGCAGCGTACGAACCGCTCACAGCAGCAGGTACAGCAGTCAACGGTCCAAGCGAAACAGCGTGTTGCTGGTATCAAAGCGCCAACACAAGCATTGAAATCGTTCATGCAAACGGGTAGCGAAGCGTGTCCATGCTGTCCGGAAGAGCACGCCATCTACAGATGTATGAAATTTCAGGACATGAATTTCTCGGAGCGCAAGTCCATTGCCGCAAGGATGAGCTTGTGTTACAACTGTTTGAAATTGAATCATCGAGTCAATGACTGCCAATCCAATCAACGGTGCAAGGTGCAAGGTTGCGGTCGTAAGCATCATAGCCTTTTGCATCCCGAGGCTGAGATTTGGCAGAATAGTGTAGAGAGGTCTCCGACGCCAGATGTTGATAAAGATTACGAGTCAAATCAACAGGAGCCAGATGGTCGGCGTGCGACAACGATGTGCACGCTGATTGATACAACGAAGCGGCAAGTGCTGCTATCAACGGCAGAGGTCTTGGTGGTCGGACATGGAGGTTTCACCATCAATTGCCGTGCCTTGTTGGATTCAGGATCCGATAGCCATATTCTTACGGAGAGATTGGCCAACAAATTGAGGCTAAAGATGAAACGCGTCGACTTTCCGATTAGCGGTCTCAACGACATCCAGACCAGAGTGAAGTATCTGGTATCGACGAAAATTCGCTCCCGAATCAATACGTATGCGACGAGTGATTTGAATTTCTTGGTCGTACCAAGAATCTCAGCAAGGCTTCCACAGGTGGAAATGAAATCCGGTTCTTGTAGGGTACCGACAGGTTTGCAGTTAGCAGATCCATCGTTCCATGTACCAGGAGAAGTGGATATGATTATCGGCAACGAGATATTTCTCGACTTGGTGAAGGCTGGACGCCTGAAAATAGAGAACACTGCGATTACGTTGGCTGAAACAGAGTTTGGATGGATTGCTGGAGGATCAGCGCAGATGAAAAAGGATGCACCACGTGCAGTACAGTGCCAACTAAATTATTGCACGCAAGTTGGCAAGATCATGGAAAAGTTTTCCGAAATCGAGAACGATCCTCTCGGTATTAAATCAGCAGCGGTCGATTCAGCTGTTAAAAAGCGTGCGAGAAATGGACGAAGACGTGGTGTACAACAACTCTCATTCAACGGCAAAAAGTATCAGCTTGGTGATTCTTTCGTTATGACGAGAAACCGTTGCGAACCATCAACCTCTTCATCATCTGGAAAACGAATATGGTGTAACGAATTCAAGGCTAATCCGTATGCTGCAGCAAAATCGAAAACGCTGTTAGTTGAAGATGGAGTGACGCGAAGGGATTTACAAGAGCAACAATTAGTGAACGAAATGGTTCGAGAGAAGCGAGATGTGTTGGTAGAAGATAGTCCGTTTCCAGCATAGGCAGGTACTATAATGAAGATGAGTGAGCGACTTCAGCCTGGACGATCGATCAAGAGTGAAGTAGTTACTGTTTTGTTGAGCCAAAGGTCTCAACGGGGGGTGTATGTTTGAGAAAAATCTTGTACTCGACGCACCGCAGGATAGCAGGGTTAAATGTGAGAGCTTTTCGTGTGTAGACTGTTTGCGCGCCTAGACTGAAAGCTTGCTAGCGTGTGTGAAGAGGTGAAAGGTACAGTCGATTCAAGAGAAAATGCAGCTGGATGGAAGACATGAATGAACAAGCAACAGTCCACTAGCAGACTTCGCGGAGTGATATTCTCGCGGAGAAATCAAAGTTAATAAAGTTAAAGTTATCTTGAAAATCAACCCACGCGTTTCAGTGCAAGTTAAATCCAATTCGGAGAAAAACCAAATCCCCTGAGCTACCGTCGGAACAATAGTGGATATGTCAAGACCCATTGTTATCAACGAATTATCTTCCGACCACCTACCAGTGGTATTCACTGTCGACTCCACACCTTCGACCGACGTTTCCGACAATACTAAATATTGCTATGTTCGTGCCAACTGGTCCAGATTCCAGAGAATTGTCAACGATAGCATCGAGCTTACAGCGCCAATTGTTCTGGAGATCAACGACATCACATCTGTAGATAGTGCAGTCGAGTTCTTCAGCAATACTATTCTTCATGCGGAATGTCTTTCCGTTCCCAAGCTACCTATTCGGCCATACGATGTTCCAGAAATATCGCAGCATACCAGAAACTTAATTCGCCTTCGCAATCGGCGCCGGCGGCAGTGGATACGGTCGAAAGATCCGTTCTACAAGGTAATCGTGGATGCGCTCAACAAACGAATTCGTGAAGAATGTGCCCAGTCCCGCTTTCATAAGTTTGGGGAAGTCATCAGCAATGTGAACTTCGGTGAAGTTAAAATGTGGAAAATCTCCAGAGCACTACGTGAAAACACCAAATACACTCATCCACTGCGACATGGTGATCTCCTAGTTGCTTCATCCCAAGGAAAAGCAGAACTACTAGCTGAAAGCTTTGCTGCAGCACACAACAATACTGCAGTTAGTGACAATGCCACGGTAACAGCAGTAGCGGAATCAATCCGCGAGATCAACGAATCAAACAACAGCTTGGTGCAGCCTGTCTGGTAAGACCGAAAGAAGTTCAACTACTAATCAATAATCTCAAGAACAAGAAGGTTCCTGGTCGTGATAAACTATGCAACCAGCTACTGAAGAAGATACCGCGCAAAGCTGTTATCCTGTTAGCTAGGATCTTTACGGTCTGCTTACAGCTGTGCTATTTCCCAACCGTTTGGAAACATGCTGTGGTCGTTCCTGTTCCAAAAGCTGGGAAGGATATTACTAAAGCTGGCAACTACAGGCCTATCAGTCTGCTTCCTGCTCTAAGTAAACTGCATTCGTCGCAACTGATTCAGATCCTACAATAGTAATCACAAAGTTGCAAGCCGCACAAAACGCCATTGAAGGATACCAACGCAAATGGAAAATGAAGATCAACCCAATCAAAACTCAAGCAATCTTCTTCTCTAACCGTCGCAGTCCGAGACACTTACCGCAACGTAAAGTTATTGCGGGGGTGCTCGAAGTAGAATGGTCAACAGAAGTAAAATATCTGGGGTTGAACTTAGATCAGAAGCTGAAATTTGGTATTCATACCCAGAAGTCGCTCCAAAAGTGCGACAAACTTGTTAAATGTTTATACTCGCTAATCTGTCATCGCTCTCGCCTGAATACATCCAACAAACTGCTGCTCTACAAAGCCATCATCCGTCCAACGATTACCTACGGTTTTCCAGCTTGGTGCAATTGTGCGAGAACCCATCGCAGGAAACTACAAACCAAACAAAATCGACTGCTGAAAATGATACTAGATCTGGACCCATACTACCACACAGAAGCCTTGCATAGGCTAGCTGGAATCAACACAATCGATGACTGGATCAACGGCCTGCTACCCAAATTATGGAATAGCTGCAATCTTTCCGCAAATCCATTGCTACAAACTATTCGGCGCCCTCTGTGATATTAGTACATTAAGAAAAATTTTCCTTTAACTATCCCATTTTCTTTAAGCAATTACAAAGGTTTTTTTTTGTTATAGTTTTCCTTTAAAGTTGAATCCATATTTATAGACCCTAAACTAAATTAACTATACATGAACTACTTTACTGTTGAAAGGATCTCCAAATCTCAGTGTATGAATAATGTATGAAACTATCTAAAGAAACAATCAATAAAATGAAATGAAAATAAAATTAAAAACATTTTAAAACTTAAATATACTATTCTGCGAAATGTGACACAAAGCGCCGACGCAAAGTTGACCGAGGTAGGTGAAAATCGAATGATGCAGAAACTCGGTTGAAAACGCGCTGAATTCCACCAATCGCACCGTTCAAGCCATAATTAGTTCGATGAAGCGGCGTTCTCAACATAACACTGTTACGCAGGGCTCGAGGTTGTACGTTTATGTTGATCTGCTGTAGTAAATAGCTGCAGTCTATTCGGCCTTGCAAGATGTCAGCAACCAGGAGAGCTCTTGACGTATCCCTACGAACTCGAAGCAGCTCCAGACCAATCAGCCGCCAACGATCCTCATAACTTGGCAGACGGAACGGGTCACTCCAAGGCAGTTTGCGCAAGGCGAATCGAAGAAACCGTCGCTGGACCGATTCAACTCTTTCAACGCCGTTGTTATAAAATGGATTCCAAACGGGAGAACAATATTCCAGAATCGAGCGCACCAACATCCATACAGAGATTTCAGGCAATGAACATCGGAAAAATGTTTTGTCATCCTAAAAATGAAGCCTAAAGCCCTAGATGCTTTATCTATGGCGTATGACATGTGTTGTTTGTATTAACTGGTTTGACCACATTAAATCTGAACACTTTTTAATTTGTACCTCGCTAATTTGCACATCGTTCAGATTGAAAATGGTTCAAACGTCATTCAGCTCATGGAACGGAGTAAAGTGAAATGGAACGCTGTGGAACGGAACGCAGAATCAAAACAAAACAGTGAAAGAGGTTACCAGAAACACGATTCTAGGGTGACTAGATGTTCAAATTAAAAATGAACCCCGATGGTTTGCATGAGGTACCGTTCAAATTAACGGGGGTGCACGGTAGTTCAACTGCGAATCAAGGATAACTCCTAAGTCTTTAATGTTGTACGTTTAATTGTCGTGTTGGACAGCTCATAGTCGAAGTAGATGGGCTCTTTTTTCCTTTAAAAAGTAATCACCGTACATTTCTCTGGATTAACCACCATACGGTTTATGCTGCACCAGTTCGAAAATATTCCGAGTTGTCGTTGTAGGAAATAACAATCATTTACAGACTGGATTCGCAGGAAAAGCTTGAGTCATCAGCATACGAAAGACGTGGGGCTTCGAGAACTAGGTTCACATCGTTAAAATATAGCAGGAAGATTAAAGGTCCTAAATGGCTGCCTTGTGGTATCCCAGACGCGGCAGGAAAGGTTTCTGATGTGCAATCGTCGATGGTGACCATCAGCTGGCGACCAGAGAGCTAGGATCGAAACCATTGAAGTAATGTATCGCTCACCCCTAGTCTGTGTAGTTTAGCGATAGCAATACTGTGGTTCAGCTTATCGAAAGCAGCTGACAAGTCGGTTTATATTACATCTGTTTGCATCTGCTCAACCATGCTTTCGGTAATAAACGAAGTGAGACATACCAGATTGGTGGTAGTTGACCGGCCAACCATGAACCCATGTTGGTCGTCACTCATATACTGTTTAGAATGCGATAATAAAGGTTGCATTATGATAAGTTCAAATAGTTTCGATACAGCGCTCAGAGAAGAAATGCCCCGATAGTTGTGTTGGCTGCTTGGGCACGTCAGGAGTTAATCATCAATATTAACCTCCTTTTCCCGAGCAGCCTAGATAGCCGCGTAGTGTCGGTAGCGGTTGTTTCAACTGGCTAAGAATTAACACTACGGACTGCCTGTTCCGGTGGTAAAAGTCCACCTCACAGGTGACCCCTAATTTATGGTGTGATGCGTACCGTGCCTAAGAATGAATGGTTAGGGGGGTCTAAATAAAACCTAACCGCAAACGGAGCCTGTGGGGTACCAGGGCGCCCTCCACAGTATTGAGTCCTTCCTGTGCTACCCGGAGCAATGGTGCAGGTGACCTTGTGTTTCTCCGAGATAATCGGCTGCCCTTCTTCAGTCTCTATCCTGAGGCTTAATAAGGGTGGGATTATGAATATGTTGACATTTAATTTAAATTATCACCTATATGGATTCGCATTATGCGTTTTACACAGTGTATTCTGTGCTCTTTCGCCTTTGGCGACTTTAAATAGATACCGATCTGGTTTTTTCGTTGCTGGTCTTTTTCGTACTGAGATTGCAAAAAGCTTAATCCTGCCTAGTTTGGGTAGTGGCTACGGTTAGGTTAGCTCAGATCAATCTTCAGCATAAAAGAACAGCAACGATCAATCTTTGCAGACTCATGCAAAATGGTGCAGCCCAAGTGGCGCTAGTTCAAGAACCCTACTTTCGTAGAGGGAACTTCTATCTAGGTAACCTTGTGGACCCAGTTTTTGCTACTTTTAGCAAACTTGAAATGGCAAACTCGCGCTCCATGCCCCGCGCATGCGTGCTCGTTAATAAAGCAATCGTTGCTACATTCATTTCTGAGTTAACTACCAGAGATGTATGTGCTGTCACAATCGATGTTTCTGTTGGTTACCTCAACAGGAAATACGTCTATTGTTCGGTATATTTACCACATGATGAACCATCCCCAACGGATGACTTCAAACGAGTTGTCGTACACTGCGTAACAAAAGGCCTTCCGCTGATTGTGGGCAGTGATGCCAATGCTCATCACATCATCTGGGGCAGCTCAGATATCAATTTGAGAGGCTCCAGTCTGATGGAATACTTAAGTAGTACAGACCTTGGATTACTTAACATAGGCAATCGCCCAACCTTCATGGTTTCTAATAGAGAAGAAGTGTTAGACATAACGCTCTGCTCGAATAGAATCAGTCACGAGTTGACGAATTGGCATGTATCAGATGAGGAATCATTATCTGATCATCGCTACATCTTCTTTGAACATTCAAATGTAACTGCGCAGACTTTGCGTTTTAGGAATCCCCGGTCAACAAACTGGGAACTCTACATTGAATTGGTTGCGACCAAATTTCATGGATATTCTCCGTCCATTGAAAATCCAAGTGATCTGGATGATGCCGTTGATACTACAACATCCTACATTATGGAAGCTTTTGAAGAAGCATGTCCTCTGCGGTCTGTAAAGACTACAAGAGGGACCCCATGGTGGAATTCCGATCTGACTAGACTCAGGAAACAATGTAGAAGGAGTTGGAACAGACGCCGTTCAGCTGGATCAGAGTCGTTCAAGTCAGCTCGCAAGGCTTACAAGAAGGCTCTTCGTTCTGCTGAACGATCCGGCTGGAAAAACCTTTGTACAAATGTTTCCAGTTTGAGTGAAGTCAGTCGGTTGAACAAAATTCTTGCAAAATCTAAGGATTTCCAAGTGAACGAAATTCGCTTACCTAATGGTGACTTTACTTCTTCCGATGAAGAAGTTTTAGAATGTTTATTCAATACACACTTCCCCGGATGTGTGGACATAGCATCTACGGATGAACCAAATGTCTTTTCATGTAGTTACGAGTCTCTGGCCTCGGCTCGCAGTATCGTAACTACTGAATCGATTCAATGGGCACTTAATAGTTTTGCTCCTTTTAAATCTCCAGGAGCGGATGGGATTTATCCTGTTCTGCTCCAAAAGGGATTTGAGTTTATCAAACATGTTTTGAAAAAGCTACTTGTAAGCAGTTTTGCTACCGGGTACATTCCCAAATCCTGGCGTGATATTACTGTAAAGTTTATCCCAAAAGGAGGACGTGCGTCGTATGAGGAAGCGAAGAGTTTTAGACCAATCAGTCTGACCTCTTTTCTTCTGAAATGTCTGGAACGCATTATCGATCATCACATCCGTGATGTTTATTTGGCAAACATGCCTCTTCATGTGAATCAACATGCTTACCAATCTGGAAAGTCCACTGTGACTCTTTTACACAAAGTTGTATACGATATCGAGAAAGCATTCGCTCAGAAGCAATCCTGCTTGGGTGTTTTCTTGGATATTGAGGGTGCCTTTGATAACGTGTCTTTCGATGCCATATTGGAAGCCGCACGAAACCATGGGCTACCTACAATGATTACCAATTGGATTCATCAAATGCTCAAAAACCGACATCTCTTCTCGACATTGCGTCAAGCAGCGATTCGAAAATTGAGTGTTTGCGGATGCCCCCAAGGGGGAGTCTTATCACCACTTTTGTGGAATCTCGTAGCAGATACGCTATTGAGGCAACTCAATAATTGCGGTTTTCCAACCTATGGATTTGCCGACGACTATCTAGCTCTGATAGTTGGTATGTGCATAAGCACCCTATTCGACCTGATGCAAAGTGCTCTTCAGGTAGTCGAGAGTTGGTGTCGCCAATATGGCCTTTCGGTTAACCCGAATAAAACATCTATTGTTCTTTTTACGGAAAGACGAAACCGCGATGGAATTCGACCTTTACGTCTTTTTGGCACTGAGATTAATGTGACTGATCAAGTAAAGTATGTTGGAGTCATTCTAGATTCCAAACTTTCATGGACACCTCACATTGATTTCAGAGTCAAAAAAGCTTGCATGGCCTTCGGTCAATGCCGGCGAACCTTTGGTAAAACTTGGGGCCTCAAACCCAAATATATCAAATGGATTTACACAACAGTTGTTCGACCAATATTGGCATATGGATGTCTTGTGTGGTGGCAAAAGGGCGAAGTGAGAACAATCCAATCAAAATTGGGCCATCTCCAAAGGATGTGCTTGATGGCGATGTCTGGTGCGTTCTCTACAACTCCCACAGCAGCGCTCGAGGCCCTTTTCGACGTTGCGCCACTACACATATATCTTAAACAAGAAGCACTTTCTTGCTCTTACCGTTTATGGGTACTGGATCTACTGGAGAAAAATCCAGTGAATCGTAGATCTACACACACTTCGTTGTTTCCACTTTTGGTGAATTGGGACAAAATTGTCCTTGCTCCAAGTGATCTCACAATTGCTTGTAACTTTCCTTACAGGACATTTACCACACAATTCCCTTCACGGGAAGAGTGGACGTCTGGCTATTTGGAAAGAAGTATATCAAGCAATATAGTATGTTACACTGATGGCTCCCTTCTTGAAGGTTGAGCTGGTGCAGGAGTATATTCTCGTGAGCTAAGGCTGAATCAGTTTTACTCACTTGGTAGAAACTGCACCGTTTTTCAGGCGGAAATATTTGCTCTTATGTGTGGAGTGCAATCAGCACTCCAACAGCGCGTAATGGGTAAAGTCATATACTTCTGTTCAGATAGTCAGGCTGCTATAAAAGCTCTCGCTTCGGCCAACTCAAGGTCGAAGCTTGTCATCGCATGTCGAACTCAAATTGAGGAACTGAATTCAGTCAACTCTGTAAACCTTGTATGGGTACCTGGCCATTCTTCCATCGCTGGAAATGAATTGGCTGATGAGCTAGCTCGCGATGGAGCATCGCATGACTTCATTGGCCCTGAGCCGGCTATTCCAATTTCGAAGTGCTGGGTGAAGCTTCAGATAATCTCTTGGGCGGCAACTCAGCACAAGCAATATTGGAATAGTTTGGAGTCGTGTCGTCAAACAAAATTGTATATTACTGAGCCATCTCCAAAGGTGGCGAAGTATTTAACAAATCTGTCAAAGCAGAATTGCAGTCTCTTGGTCAGAGCGTTGACAGGCCACTGCCGACTCAACTATCACATGGCAAATATTCAGCGTGCTGACTCATTTGTGTGTGATAGTTGTGACTCCGATTATGGAACTTCGTATCACCTGATATGTAACTGTCCAGTTTTTGCGCAAATGCGATTCCAATTACTTGGTAAACACTTATTAAGTGAAACTGAATTCAGAAGCCTGAATCTTCAGGACATTCTGTTATTCTTAACCCGCTGTGGTAATGAGCTATAGGCTCTCTTTACGCTCATGCGTTTTGCAGTGCCCTTTTTAGGGCGCTGTTCGAACCCATTGTGGTATGGAGCTACATGCTCTCATTTCGCTTATGCGATCTTCCCTCTTCAAGGGACCCCACTCCTATTTCCTCCCATCTTTCCCTTCCCTTTCCTCTCCCATCGGGTAGATGATGAAATAGGCTCAAATATGGCGATGGCACAAATCTCCCAACTGGTGGGGAACGTGCCTTTGGAGCCGGCCTTCTGATACCTGATGATAAGTTCAAATAGTTTCGATACAGCGCTCAGAGAAGAAATGCCCCGATAGTTGTCCATGTTCCGTTTACTACCTTTCTTATGCACCGGAGTCTGAGCATACAGAGGTGAGGAACATTAGTCGCCGCAATAGCGATCTGACCATCAGTAAGAGTTTCTCGGTAAACACATCAGCGAACTTGGAAGAGAATAACTGGCAAATCCGCTGAGGATCAGATGCGGTTGAATTGTTCCACGTCATTGACGAAGGAAGGCCGGTCTCTTTGCGTTGTTGGTTAACGTACTTCCAAGACGACTTCGGGTGCGACCTCCTTGAATATTTTGTTGGTAACGAGAATAGCATAAACGACTAATCCGCTTGTACTCATAATTCAGTCTAACGTAATGAATTTTCAAGGAAACCGTGCGATATTTTGTGTATCTCCTAAGAGCGGCTCTCTTGATTGTTTTGAGCTGTTTCAATTCACTTGTCTGCCACGGAAGTCGATTTAGCTGTTGACTTCTTTTTGGAACATGTCTGTCTATAACATATTCCAGCACATGTCAAAAAGTAAGAGCAGCACTATTCGCATCATCGGTGTCAAAGATGACATCCCAATCTAGACTAGTCAGCACGTCGGTTATGCTACGATGGTCAGCCTTCCGGAAGTCGTACGATACGGGTTCAGGGAAATCAATAAAGTCCCTGTCCAGACACTTTGGAATGTTAACTATCAGCGGAGGGTGGTGGGACACATGCTTAACCAAAGGAACAGGAGCCTCGGAAATAAATGGAGCTGTGTCCTGGGTACTAACGAAACAGAGATCCAAGCTGCGTTGGTTTTCATTCAATACGTGGTTGATTTGAGAGAGAGTCGATGCACTGTAACTATCGAGAAGATTTATGGCCGCTGGATGGGGTACAGACTGCCGGCTATCCGGAAAGGGAAAACCGCTATGAGAAGGTTTCCACGAAATACCAGCCAGGTTGAAATCACCCAGCACCATGAGCTCATCGAGTGGGGACGACATTTCAACTACTGAGGAAATCGAACGACAATGTGTTCGTACATATGAAAGTTTTAGTTACTCACGCTATAATTCAACTAGGCTAAGTAGACGTTAAACCCTTAGTTTAAGGTGAAGATACAGTGAAGCCAACCCTGGAATTTTCAAGAGCACAAATCTAGAGAACTAGACAACCGTTTGTGTTGAAAACTTAACTCACTGGTCACTCGCTGATGGTGACCAATCGATCAAATTTTCAACGCAAACGGTGGTCCGGTTCTCCAGATTTGTGCTCTAGAAAATTCTAGGTTTGTCTTCGATGCATCTTCACCTTAAGCTCAATTATTTTTTACTATTTAACCTCTTCGTGCACGTTTCAAGATCCCTAGAATAATTAATTAATTTATAATTCTAGTTAGATAGTTTTAACAATTTACCGGCAATAATGCTCATGGAAACTAATGATTCACACGGTATTTGAATCCACGTTTGCTTTCCAACACGTTTTGTTTTATTTTGATTCTCGTTCCTTTACTTTACCTATCCATCAAAAACGTCCCATCAACAGTGTGCATTGTCTGCTAGACTGTCATTGTCTACCCAGCGGTTTTCAGAACACCTGGAATTAACAGGGAATTTAATTCAACCTGGAAAAAACCAGGAATTCTCAGCGAATTTCGATCACAATCAGGGAAATTATTTTGAGGCAGTAATTCATGATAGAATATGTTCACGACAAATGATTTTTGCGTCATAACCTAGAACTACCATTATCTGCCAGAAAACTCTTTTCATTCAAAAAAAAAAAAAAAAAAATCGGCTGCGTCGCTCACAGAACACTATAGGCTATGAGCTGTTCAGTGAGGATCCTTTCAAGTATCATATTTTATCAGCTTACCAAAACATGATTGTTTTTAATGTCTCTATATTTATTTAGTAAAGGATTAACATATCTAGGACTGGTAGCAGGTTTCTTTTCAGATACAATTTTTATGCAAGTCTTTGAAAAGCCTCTATTTTAATCAAAATAGTCTCTAAAGTCTTTTTCCCTTATCTTGCTTGCAGATAATTACCATGCAAAATTTCTTCTCATATTCCTCTAGAACAGTTTCAGGAATTATCCTTGTGGTTGCTCCAGAGATTTTATCAGGAATTCTTCAAGAAATTTCTTCAGAAATTTTTCATAAGATGCTTACCGGAATTCTTTGAACAAAGTCTATCCTAGGACTTACTCCAAATATTTTTTCACTGACTTTTCAACCAAATTCCACAGACGTCTAATCTAAAAGACATCCAAAGTTTCCCACAGAATTTCTTTCAATCAAACTCGACAAGTATTTCAACGCCATTTCATCTACGGTTATTCCAAATAAAGGCTCCAAAAGTTCCTCGAGGGGTTATTCAAGTGAATCTATTGAGAAGATTACAAATAATTCCCTAAATTCAACCCGTGTTTCATTATTAAATTTCTTTAGATTTTTTTCTGTGAATTTCTCCAGCGTTTTGTGTAAGGAATTTTGGAGTTCGTCCAAACGTTTTTCGATTAATTTCTCAAAAAATCCCCATAGAATATTTAAAAGTTCAATAAGGTTCCACACCAGCATTTGTTTTTTTTTTATGAGATCCTACGATTGTAGTTATAATTATACTTACACATTTTTTTAGATATTTCGTCCTGTTTTTCCAGAAGTTCCTTCACAATATCCTGCGAGATATGATTTTTTTTTCTTTTTTATTTTTCATTTATCTTAGCAATAATTTTGAAATTATCTTGGAACCCTTCTAAGGCTGTGAACCGTTTCACCGATTCCTTTAACTTTTAGTTAAAATTTGACAGCTCGATAGTTATTTCCCCTCCGGTTAGAAATAACCCTGCTCTGGAGCATGGTTAAACTTGACAGTTCGATAGTTATTTTCTGCTCCCGTGAATTTGAGAATAACTTATCATCTGTCAACTTTGTTCTGAAATAACTACTCGACTGTCAAACCTCAAATGGGTTGACCGCGATGTTCAATTTAACCATTTGAGGGGAAAAAACTATCGAAATGTCAAATTTTAACTTATAGTTAAACAAATTGGTGAAACGGTTCACAGTCTAAAAGTTCTTCAAGAGTGAGTCTTACTGAAAATCCTCATTCATCAATGGTGACCTAATAAATTACATAAGTAACTGTAACAGAAGGTACCCTAAAATTTGCTTTAGGAATACGTCACGATTTTTTCTGAACAATTTCTCAGCTTAGTGGAGAATTTCATTCAAATTTCCTTGAAGAAAACTCCTGGAAGAATGCTCGAGAAAAAAAAGTTTTGAAAACATTCTTGAGAAATCTTTTAGAATTAATGGAGAAATTTTCGAAGAAATCTTAGGAGCAATCTCTGGAGAAATTCTTGAATGTATCCTCAGAGAAATTTGCAGTTAAAATCTTTAAAAAAATCTGAAGAACAAGTTTGTAGAAAATCCGGAGAAATCCTTGGAGACATCTGGAGAAGTTTCTAGTTGAATATCGTTACATGTTTTGAACGGGAGTCTTGGAAGATGTTCTAGAAAAAACTGATTGGAGAATCACCGGATAAAATGCTAGAGGACTAAGAACTTTTTCGAAAAATATCTGAAATGATATATGGGTGTTTTTGATGGAAGCCTTGAGGTATTGTTTGTGATATTTTTGGAAAAATCCTGGTTCTTTTTTGAGATATCCAAAACATAATTTTTGGAGGAATTCCTTACAAAATTCTTGGAAAGTAAAAATCTCAAATAACGATATCAATCAATCCCTTTCGTAATGTCGTCATAATGTTTGTCCTTTACTGGCATATACCAGATTTGTTGGTATGTCGTAGTAATGTCACGAGAAATTCGAAAACAAGTTGAAAATATTCTCAGAGAAATGTCTGGTCTCATCAAACTATTTCATCCTGGTTCCTGTTAGGTTTCGTTTTTTGATAACTGTTTCGTCTCGTTCTGATTACTTTTTAGTCTCTTTTTTCTTCAGAAACCTCTAAATTTCATATTTTCAAGAAACTCAGTCACCACCAGCCAAATATTTGATTGGAAAATATTTGATTTCAGAGCAAAGTTTTCTAGAATTTGAACAACTTTAAATTCAAAACTTTGTAACAATCATGATTAATTTAGAACTTTTTCGGAGGAAATATAAACATTCGTCATTTTTTTAAATTACCACAGTTGAAGTTATGCAGTTGAACGCGATTACCCAGGGGCTTGATAATCCGTGTTTCTATTATCCGAAAAAAAATGGATCGGGATCCAAAAATTTTACGGATTATTCGTATTAATTTAGATGGGTATATATTTACTCAAATATGTAGCACATGACCATTAATACGTTTGATTCAATTTGAGATATTTTAAAGAATTTGGCTTTTATGTACGTCAGAACTGTATCTATTACTTGCTTACTTGCAGTATTTATTGTAAAATATTGCCATAAATCCAAATAAAGTTTTACTTTTACGCCCATGAAGCTGTCTTTGTTATCTAAACGACCGATGGAAATGAGTGGTACATAATCTGTACTAAAAATACTTTCAAGAAGAAGCATACTGATGTACTTGAGAGTTCCGCTCAGTTCACAGAGATCTTACAAACGAAATAAAAGACATCATCATTGACAAATACAATTCATTTGAAGAAAACTTAAGCTTTGGTATTGTTTGCATCTTCATAGTGTAGTATTAGATATTGGAATAACTTCAGCATGCTTTAAATAATGTTTAGAAGTGTATAAACAGCTATTGAATTGAAAACATTTTAAAATTTGTTATTAGGGCCGTTTCTTCACCTTTGATTAAGCCGTAAACCACGTTTACCCATATGATTATACTACATTTAATACCAAAGTGGGGGTGGAGAAATCGGCCCTTAGCTTAGCATATATCTTACACATATCAATGGTTGCTATTCCGTGATTGACCAAAGTCAGTGAAGATGCACAAAGAATCAACTAGAAGTTCGGCTGGGATTGGCCATAATCTTCTTCAATCTGCATAATTCAGTGCCTCTATTTATACATGGTCAATAACGGCACCGGCCACTTACGAACCATTCAAAGTGTTTTGAATAAAATGAACGTTTTGCAAGTCTTCTAGCACAGACAAACAGACCGAACCATTCAAAGCTTTTTTTGTAAAAATAAAGGTAAAAGGCAAGCGATTTTATATGGAAAGATAAAACAAAAAAGAAATGAATTAGAGTTTATGCCGACACTTACAGTGACGAACCATTCATAGTTTGTTGAATAATCATATTTATGTCCCACCGTTGTAACGATTAAATGTGCGGTCATATATATTTAATAGATTAAAAAAAAAGCAGGAAACGAGCTCACCAATTGATCCTTCGTCCTTGATTGAGCAGCCACAATTTTCAGTTTTATTTGAAGCATACATACTAACTGAGAAACGCGAATCTTTTTTCGCACTCGCGCCAAGCGGACCGAAAACAATTCTAAGTGGGGGTGGAGAAATCGGCCCTTAGATATATAAACTTAGATTATTTCTTAAACCTGGATTTTTTTTTGTAAAACCTGGAAATATCAGGAATTTTAATTTCGGTAAACGAGTAGACACCCTGAACTAGCTTCTTGTTGTATACGATAAGTGCAATTTTTCGACATCTTCGTTGCAAAAAATACTGTGGTACAAAAAAGCGTCAATATCCTGGAAGTATTGGATTCCCAAAATTCGTTTTTTTCTGAATAATCCAAATAATGCTGGTTGAGCATAAAGCAGCATATTCACTGCATTCTGATATCTCATGTTGTTTTAGGATACTCTGCTCAAGGTTTCCGGTGATGATGATTTCCCTCATAAGAATTCATCAAAGAAATCCATACATTAACTTCAACTTTTCCAACAAAATGTCCCAAAATTCGTTTTTTTTCTGAATAATCCAAATAATGCTGGTTGAGCATAAAGCAGCATATTCACTGCATTCTGATATCTCATGTTTCTTTAGGATACTCTGCTCGAGGTTTCCGGTGATGATGATTTCCCTCATTAGAATTCACTAAAGAAATCCATACATTAACTTCAACTAGTATAATGTCCGAAAACATAGACAAAATTACTAAAGGAATTGCTCAGACGGAAATTTTTGTCGAAAAATAAGGCTTAATTTTCAAATGAATAACGGCATAGCCAAGTTTTCTTTAGATGAATGGCAGAAATTTAACCTGCTGTGAAAAAATATAACAAAATCAACCATAGCAATAAATAATCTTTTTAATTTTGATTCATTTTTTTAAGTATTTTCGCATCGCCAACAAATTTGTAGAATTTGTTTTCAAAAAACTTTTTGGTATGCTTTATGGAATTTTAGTATAAATTCCTCAAATAATATTGAAAACTTTTGCCCAATGTCTTGGAAATTAGTCAAATAATATTATTGACTTGTTCATCTTTCAAAGAAAATTCCTCCTGGACATCCATTCCTTCCATGTCATCTTTTTAATAGGAGAATGATTCCGGAAAATGTTTCCGGATTTATCTTTAAAATGTTACTTAATCTTTCAAAAGTTGAGTTTTACCTCGCAATTCTTCCAACAAAATCATTGATTCTATCAAATGTAATACTAAGACATTTCGCTGAAAGTTTTGTTGGTTCTTCTTTTATTTTTTAAATAGTTCTCCCAAAATTTTATTACAAATTCTTCCGCGAAGTCCTTAAGAAATATTTCCAAAATACATCACAAATAAGGTCAAAAATTCTCCCATGATTTTTTTTCCTAGAAATGTTATTTCAAATCACCAAATAGTTATGGAATGGAAAGAAAATTGTGTTTGAAATGTCTCTTGCCTTCGAGTCTTCAGGGGAAATTTGTTGAAAACTTTTGCTTCCGAAATTAGCATAGCGGTGAAGGAGTCTGTAGAGAACTACATGTGGCAAAATAACTGGGAAGGGGGAAATAAATTTGGGAATTGGGAAATGAATTTGTATTGATCTTTCTCAAAGCACTTCTTCAGAAATAATTTTGCCAATTATTGGCAGAATCCATATTCTGGTTTGAATTTTGATACGAGGGCGGAATTTCTAGAGGCTTTTAAAAAACCAAAAGACAAGGAAGGATATATTTCAAGGATAATTTCTAAAGAAGACTCTGATAAACCTGCTTGAGAAATTTGTTTTATTTGTAAATGCATTAGTTTTAACTATCCTGTAATTTACCGCAAGAGAAAAGATTAAGAATTACCTTTCAAATTCAAATCAGGTTATAAATAATTCGGTAAAATTTACTAAATTCCAAACAAACTTTTTTGAAGGGTCTATTATTGATAATCGATAGTACCACAACTATAGAAGTTTAACCCGAAATTATTGCCGATATATTTTAAGAAAATTACCGACACACTTAAATTATTTTACGGATTCCTGTAAAATCTCAATAGCTGAACAGTTCGGTAAAATAAAACACTGTACCGAGATGAGCCAGCCTCGGGCTGTAATTACGTCGAAATTTTGAAGATTCTGGTGAATTTTTACCGGATACTGTGAACATTTATTGTACTCTGTTAATTTATTTTACCGAACTGTTCAGCTGTTGAGTTTTTACAGGAATCCGTAAAATAATTTAAGTTTGTCGGTAATATTCTTAAAATATACCGGCAATAATTTCGGGTTAAACTTCTACAGTTGTGGTACTATCGGTAATCGATAATAGACCCTTCAAAAAACTTTGTTTGGAATTTAGTAAATTTTACCGAATTATTTATAACCTGATTTTTTTGAGAAGTTAAAGAATAAATTGCAAAATCTTAGTAAATTTGGTGAAAAATATCTTCAAAAAAATCTTTAGTGTGGTTTAAGAAAAAATCTCTAGAGAATACCTAGATTAATCTCTGGTAATTTATTCGAAAGAATCTTAGGGAAACAATAATTTAATTCTCTAAGAAATCCCTGAACAAATTACTCGGGAAATTTTGAGTGTTTCCGCGGAAGAGTTTTTGAAAGAACATATGAACACTAGGAATTTTAGAATTAATTAAATATGCATATTTTTGAAGAAATAAATAAAATAGTTTTGAAAGAGTTTTGGAAGGAATGCGAGATGTTGTTCCTTGATTTAAGAGAAATCAATAAAATAATTATCTGTGAAAAAATACAGATAGATCGACAGTGAACTTCTCTGAGATATCATGAATAATATTTTTCCAATTGAATTCTCTTTAGTTGCTCATGAAATTCTTGTGAAATATTACGAGGAATCCTTACATCCTGGAAGAGTAATTTAGTTTTTTTATTGTTGCAGGAAGTCTGGATAATTTTTGCTGTGATTTTTTCAAACAATCCTGTAGAGAAATTTGAGGAAGAACTTCAGTAACAAATTATTATTGATTAATCGAGAAGGATACTTTAAACTAACAATTGGATGTAATTAGTACGTAGATGACCTTCAAGAGATTTTATAAGCAATAGAGATTCTTCGAGAAATTTTCTGGTGGGATCAGAAAGTCTAGGAATGATTTTCTGTGGGAATCCCAGGACGAACTAAGTGCAAACTGGTGAAAATCGTGATTATTGACCGACATTACTTCTGCAAAACAATTATTTGCTAGACCTCCCCTAGACCCCCTCCAGAAAAAAATCCTATTGTCCATTGCACGGTGACATCATCAGAAAATCGCTCTCTTTCCCTCCTTCGGAAACTCTGAAAACAACGGTGCCATTACCTGTCAAGGTTGACAGGTACTGGCACCATTGTTTTCAAGTTTTGTTGAAGAACGAAAGAGAGAGAATTTCGCCTTGAAATGCCTAATAAGGCTATCCATGAGGACTTTCCGCGATAGGAGTGACAGCTAAAAGTGTGCATGTAACCGAAACTGAAGGGTAAACAAAACATGCGAGTGTTATCAGAGCTCAACATTTTCCTTTGTAATCGAACTCAAATGTCAAAAACTCTTCTTCTTCTTCTTCTTTCTGGCACTACGTCCCAACTGGGACAAAGCCTGCTTCTCAGCTTAATGTTCTTATGAGCACTTCCACAGTTATTAACTGAGAGCTTTCTATGCCAATTGACCATTTTTGCATGTGTATATCGTGTGGCAGGTACGAAGATACTCTTACTATGCCCTGGGAAGACGAGAAAATTTCCAACCCAAAAAGATCCTCGACCGGTGGGATTCGAACCCACGACCCTCAGCTTGGTCTTGCTAAATAGCTGCGCGTTTACCGCTACGGCTATCTGGCCCCCAATTCAAAAACTCACGGTAAACAAAAAACCAGCTGATCGCATCTGTCTCATGGATTGCCTTATGGACCTATGCACGGATTCACTATTTGACGTTTCAGCGGTGCCGTGTTATTTATGCCACCATGGAAACTAGTGAATTCGGCACCGCTCAAACGTCAAATTAGTGAACTCGTGCATCGGTTCACTGTTAACTTTTGGGCTTATGACAATGGACCAAGGCATGAGTTCACTAATTTGACGTTTAAGCGGTGCTGGATTCATTCGTTGCCATGGTCACGTAAATAACACGGCTCCACTCAAACGTCAAATAGTGAACTCGTTCATAGGCCAGGGGAAGTGGTTCACCCAGAGTGAATTTATAGCAGAGAAAAATTAGATTTTGTATGGAAATGGACCAGTGCACGAGTTCACAATCTGACGTTTGAGCGGTGCCGTGTTATTTATGTGACCATGGTAACGAGTGAATTCGGCACCGCTCAAACGTCAAATTCGTGAACTCGTGCACTGATCCATTGTCAGGAAAATGAATGACAAGTTCATCCACTTCTCCTGGCCTATTGGACCATGGAGAAGAGAAACTATAGCAACCGGCCACGTCAGCGGCGGACCTGTTTTTCACTATGGACCAATGCACGAGTTCACTAATTTGACGTTTGAGCGGTGCCAAATTCACTCGTTGCCATGGCCACATAAGTAACACGGCATCCCTCAAACGTCAAATAGTGAACTCATGCATCGGTCCATGCACAGGCTCACTATTTGACGTTTTAGCGTTGCCGTGTTATTTACGTGACCATGGCAACGAGTGGATTCGGCACCGCTCAAACGTCAAATTAGTGAACCCGTGCATTGGTCCATGGACTTTTGCACGAGTTCACTAATTTGACGTTTGGGCGGTACCGAATTCAATAGTTTCCATGGTCACATAAATAACACAGCACTGCTAAAACGTCAAATAGTGAACCCGTGCAAAGGTCCATAGAGTCTTGCAGTTTAACAAAGATCCTCGCAAAAGTTCACTAGGTGGTGAAATTTGTAGGGGTCTACCCCGTTTGCATGGTGTCTAATACCTGGAAAACCTTCAATTATCAGGGAATTTAATTCGGGAGTGGGACGTTTCGCATAAGGACGTTTGGCATAATGAGAATTATATGCCTTCTTTGAAAAGGTAGCATTTCTTGTATGAAACTGTGTTATGCGAAACGTCTTTATGCGAAATGGTCACCCCCATTTAATTCAACCTGGAATTATAAGGGAATTTTGACAACACTCAGGGAAATTAAAATGAAAGTAAAATTACATTTTCGCCTTATAAAAAAAAAACATTGGAACATATGGGAAAGGAAGAATCTAAAATAACACTCAAGATTATACATACGCTCGTCAATGATTGTGGATTATTCAATGCTGATTTTATTTTATGCTTGTTTCTCTTTTCTTGTAGATTTGTGAGCTTCAACCCGTTCCAACTAAGCGAGCCCAAGCCAAAACGGTAGACGGAATCCGATTCCCCAAAGCGATGGATGTATCTGTTTGGTGCGATCCAGAAGCACTAAAGTAGCATGCCGCATCATAAGAATCAACTTGCCGCCGTGATAAAGGGCCGAGGCCAGACAGGATTCAGCGAGTACGAAGTGCTGAAGATATTCTGCGATGTGTGCGAATCTCTGGCTCAGTTGCACTGCTGCCAAGCGCCAGTCATCTATCGGGATTTGAAGGTAGAGAATGTGGTGCAGAACGATATGGGGAGATTCATCCTGGCCGAGTCCGGTACAGCCACAACACGTTTCCTAAACCCGGCAGCTCACGGTAAGAAAGTCGTTGAGGATGAAATCCAGAAGAACACCACCCAAGGCTATCGGGCACCTGAAATGATTGATCTGAACTCAGGTCACAGCATCACGACCAAGAGCGATATCTGGGCCTTAGGATGTTTGCTGTATCGACTTTGTTTCGGCTCGCTGCCCTTCGGAGAAAGTTCTAAAGCTATTGTACACTGTCAGTATAACATTCCAGAGAAGTGCAAATATTCGCCTGAACTGTGTCAATTAATTCGCTTCCTGTTGGAAGCAGACCCGGAGAAGCGTCCTAGTATCTACCAAGTCTGTGAGTTTGCATTTAAAATCTCCGGCAAGGACAACCCGCTGAGAATCGCCCGGGAGCGACAAAAATCGTTCAGCGCCAGCAGCAACCACAATTCCGATTACAACAATGACCGGAAGCATCACCAACCTGCTTCGTCGACAGGGCCGTCGTCAGTGGCTCCGATCAGCGTCAGCACCAGTGTTGCACCGAGATCGCGTCCCAAGGGGCAGCACTCGGGGACGGGTAGTGGGTTCAATTTGGGACCACCCCCACCCAATCCATCACCAAAGAACGTTGTGTCCCCGGTTCCTGGCATTGAAACTGATGGCAAGCCAAGTGCCATTGCAGAGAGAACATTTGTGGCGAATTTCAGTGAAAATTTTCCAATGGCCAAACAGATTGCCAAAAGTCCGGCAGGACTGAGCATTGACTTGCAACTTCAGTCAGCAAGCGCAGATGCGCAGCGAAGTAGTAACGATACGAGCTTTAGGTAAGTTTGTGAAGTATCATCAGTAGTTACCCCCAAATAATCAATAAGCAGGATAACGTAGCATACTAACAGTGCAGTCATTAATTGCCTGTACATAGCTCTACATACTAATATTATAATGCTATTAAATGTAATACCAGAAAAGGCAAAATTGCTTGACAATATAAAGCCAAGCATGCTTCTCTGCGCAATTAATGTAGTAAAACGCTATTTTCACCCTATTTTCGGTGCGAATTTCTAACGCTATCGTGTATAGGTATGGGTTTCGACCTAAGACCTACGCTGCCCAGAGAAGCATATAGATTTTCGAATCATCACATTGTTTCATCACAATATTCATGTTTTAATAATACCCTATTGCGCCTAAAAAAAAACTAACACATTTTGTTTGAAATTGTTGTGGAAAAATATGAATTTGGTGCAGTCCCACAATGAAAAATAAAGACATAACAGTCTCTATATGAACTTTGAACCCAAATAGCAACCGCAAAATGTGTTGTTACCCAAAGTTTTCATCCGAATGAGCTCAAATTTTGGGAGGACACTAAGAATTTGATTCAAAATCGAATAAGCGGTGTGGAGCAAAAACGATTTTTGAAACCACTCTAATATCTATCTATCTGTATAAATGAAAATCGAATGGTGTTTGTATGTCACGAATTGGCTTGAGAACGAGACGATCTTTTTTAAAGCCTCTACGGCCTATTGGACAACAACGTTTGCCGGGACAGATGATTGTTGATAAATATGGGCTTGGTAGCTTTAAAACATTAGCGTGGTAAATGACTGGACAATGCGTACCATTGGCACTTCGCGTACCTGCAGATTGTTAAGGGGCGATCCATTAATTACGTAAGACAATTTTGGCGGTTTTTAGACCCCCCCTCCCCCCATTGTAAGATTTTTTATATGAAAATTAAAAATAATTTGTATGGTGCGTAAGAAATCTCAATGATCAGAGCGGCTGATCATCGTCCTAGTGCCAGCGTGGGACTCTAAACAGTGCTGTGCACGATGATCCTCCGGCGAGACAGGGGGTTGGTGCAGGCCTTACAAGCCAGCCGTAAAAATCGTCAGTACATGAAGCATACAATGTAAATTCGTGCCGGAACAATCGGCGTAGGCCCAGGCATCGAAAACAGACCAACGATTGGAAACTCGGATCATGGAATTGTAAGTCTCTCAATTTCTTGGAAAGTACCCGCATTCTTTCCGAATTATTGAGGGCCCGCAAGTTCGACATCGTAGCGCTGCAGGAGGTTTACTGGAAAGGGTCGACGGTACATACGTATAGCAGGGCTGGTAGCAAGTCACTTTTAAGTGACTTGGTCACTTTTTTTTGGTCACTAAAAAGTCACTATTTCCAACAAAAAGTCACTAAAGTCACTTTTTTCAGGAAAATGGTCACTAAAGTCACTTTTTTTTGTGATCTGATGATAATGAAATTTAAGGCTGGGTTAGCTTTTCAAACAAAAACAACAAGAAACAGATTTTTGTTATTATAAAGACAATAAAAGTGTGATTTTGAAATCAAAGTGTCAAGATTCTTGACTCAAGAAAAGTAGAGACTCCTGGCTAACTATATTATTATTGAATCCTTATTATGGGGAGGTTCAGCCCGATACTGGTTCATCCCCGCCCTTCCAGCTTACTTTTTGGAAGAATTCAAGTGAATATTCCGTAGACATTTCCGATAGAAAAATTTAAAAATTTCGTTGGAAAAATTTTGGAGAACATTCTGGCAAAACTTAGAAAGCAACATTAGGATAAATTTGTTGTCCGAAAGATTTTATTAAATTTCGGCAAAAACCAGAACCAATATCTGATATGAGTAATCTATGGCTATACAAGAAATCCAAAACCAGGTTTCTGAAAATAAACATCATCAAAACTCCTCCGGAAGATAAGCCAGAGACGGCTGAGAATAACAACCAAAATAAATTATAAAAGTTTGTCAGAAATTCGTCCAGGACTTCAACTGCAAGTACTATTTTTGCTGGAAATCATTTCAGATATCACATCAGAAATTTCAACGTGGCCGTGCGGTTAGTGTGATCAAGCTTTTAACCGCATGGGGGCAATATGAACATACAGGGCAATATGAGCCATCCCGGTTTTGACCTCAAAAACAGTGTTTTAATGTCTAGTGTCATTAGGATCTGCTAAAGGATGCCTCAAATAGCCACCACAATAAAAACCGTAAGAATATTCGTTTGAACACTCAAGATATTTACACAAATGTACAAATTTGTCCTTCTTTAAAAAATAAGCCGTTAGAATCAATAATTTCAAGCAGAGCTAATACAATTTCCTTTCCAATAATGTACTCATTTTATAGTACAAGTCACTTGCATTTAAACCATATTTTTTGCTGTTTTTTCTATGCATTCCATGATGTTTTCCTTAAGGCGGCCCATATTGCCCCGATCACCCCTACATGATTTTATAATGAATGATAGAACATTGTTGGACGATAATAATTAATCAACAGTGTTGTCAGTGGCTATTCTCTAACCCAAAATCCACCTGTTCATGAATTTCAGCAACAAATATGTGCTTTCTATCGTTTACTGTTTACTTTATAATTTAAATTTGCAAAATTCAGGGTCGTAGATCAGATAAAACGTGAGGTTACGAGTCGCCACTGATTAATGTGATTATTTTCAATAATTCATTTATTGCAGTGGCGATTCCCTAACCTCAAATCTACCTATTCCACGATTAGAAATTCTTGAATTTCAGCAACAAATTTGCATGTAACGAGTAGAGATTTGTTAGAAAGGACGATTTCAATAATTAACTTTTTGATTTATAATCTAAATTTGCCGAAATAGTCATTTTTAGAGTCGTAGAACAGGTAGAAAGGGAGGTTACGAGTCGCCACTGATTTATTGAAATGCTGATGAAATTCTAATTCTTTATATACGACATTCAACTAATTTGTTCTTTTCTCGAGTTCGTTAATAATCAATTGTGTTCTGGAGTTATTGTTTATTTGGATTCTTTATTTTACAGAAATTCTGCCACAAATTTAGCATGAGTTTCTATTTTTCGTTTGTTTTTAAACTTTGAATTCTGTCTGGAATTTTTCAAAATTTACTGAAATTTATTCTCAATTTTCACCACAATTTTGTCTACAACCAAACCTTTTTCCTCGATTTATTCCACAGTGTTGCGACGACTGCATCCATCGAAGCGCCCCTCGAACGCATAGAAACCATCCATGCGAATGAGTGGGGAACTGTCAAATCAAATAAGAATTGAGAAACAGCTTATCATTGTTGATTGATGTGGAAGCAGAATCATTTATTAAGAAGTGAATTATAATCTATATTATTACTATATCCTTATTAAAACTAAATATTTACAGATAGCGCCTTGAATTACAATATATTAAATATAAAAATTTGAATTTGTTTGCCTAGTAAGAGACCAAATGTAAGTAATATGAAATATGCCATTCGACTATCTCTAACTAATAAATTTATAGCTTTGAGCTAATCTCATCGGGAACATTGACGAGTTTTTGCTGAAAAGACCTCCGAAAGGCCAATACGTCTTAACAATCTCAAAGATTTGAGCCATCACCATGCAGAAATCTTTCGTTCGTCAGACGCGATCGAAAACTCGAGCCACCGAAGGAGCGGCTACCAGTCGTTCTCAACCTACCCGTGACGACGGTGCACGACTCAACATTCCAGAGATAGTTGCAACAGTCTTCGAACCTTCGTTGGTTGACATTGAGCACGGCGATGATAATGATTGTGCCGAGTGTAGACGACCCAATAGCGCGGAGTTGTACATGGTACAATGCGGATATTGCAAGCATTGGTACCATTTCTCGTGTGCAAAAGTGGATACAGTTACGGCACGGTCTAGTGAATTCGTTTGTGCGAAATGCAAAGCGTTGGATCCACCACCACCCGCTAGCACGCGAACCGGGCGATCGAGTGGTGCAAGTTCGAAGAGAATGCAGATTGCTCGGGATCTTCAGCGGTTAGAGGAAGAAAGAAATTTGCGGGAACGACTGGAAGATGAAAGGATGCAGAACGAGAAGTTGCTGGTCGAAAAAGCGATGAGAGAAAAATTGGAACGCGAAAAGGAGTACTTGGATCGGAAGCATGAATTGCTTCGCCAGCAAGACGAGGAGGCATTGAGTATGCGGAGTAGCCGTAGCAGTCGAAGTCAAGCAAGCAGTCGACACAAGGTAGAGGCTTGGTTTGACCAACAACAAAGGCTCGATTCGCTCATCCTTCCGTTGAATCAAAAGGATCCTGAACAGGTATCTGCGAATCCACCTGCAGACCCTGTGGGTTCATCAACACCTGTGGACATGAGCAAAATTACTGACGTCGAACTCCAGCAGGCTCCAGCTGGAATCATGGAAGCTGAATCCGTTCCTCGTACAACTGATAGCATTTCCATTGGAGAAAGTCCGGGGACGGAAGATGATTTCCGTCAAGTTCAGCCACAGTATAATATAGAACGACAGCCAAACGTTCCCAGTCTACCGTTGGTGAACTTACAGCCGTTCATTCGTCTTCTGGAGGAAGCGAATCCCACAAGCACGTTCGTCCCAAAACCAATAAATGCGGATCCAAGAATCGTGAAGAGAGTTATGGGGCCATCATTACCCTACGCAGTATGGCAACGCGAAACAAGCGAGATGCGGAAGCAGCATGCTCGTGAACAGCAATGCCCAGAGGAATTAGAAGAACCCCGTAATCGACACCATCGCGAGCAGGAGTTGGTTGATCTGTTGAAGCGTTCCGAGGAACAGCGGGAGCAGGACAGGTTGCGGATGCAGGAAATTGAGGCTATGCTAACGAGGCAACATGTAATCGAAAAGCAACATCAAAAGGAGAACGACGTTAGGAGAAAGCGAGAAATGGAGTTAATAAATCAACTGAAGCTCATTGAACAACAGTACATGCAGGAAAAGGTGAAGCGTGACGAAGAAAGGCAATCGTTTCTGGCCAAGGAACAGCATCTGACTGAGCAGCTGGATTTTTTGCGTCTACAGAGCAGACAACCATCGACTGCGGAACAGCACGGAAAACTGACGGATCCAACTTGCCAACAAGGTTCAACCGTGAGTACTAACCCTCCAGCGGCTCCGGTAAGTAGTTCTCAAATGGAGCATTTCGAAACAAGTCATTTGTACGAGACAAATCCGAATCGACCTACACCGTGTCCAAGTATTGCAAGTCAGTATAGGAGAGTAGGATCCCCCCAGACTCCATATGTAACTCCAAAGTTAGGGCCAAGGCAGCCAGACTTCATTCAAGCCGAACCGGCGCAATTCGATCTCTTCGAGTCCGCCTATCCTCAACCGGTGTTACAAGCCCCTACACCTCATCAGATGGCAGCAAGGCAAGTCATATCGAGAGAGTTGCCGATTTTCTCTGGTGACCCCATCGAATGGCCACTTTTCATTAGCAGCTACAATCATTCTACCGAGGCATGTGGCTACTCCTCTTCAGAAAACCTGCTACGTTTGCAACGATCTCTGAAAGGTGCAGCCAAGGAAGCTGTTAGTAGTTTTCTCCTGCATCCGTCTACAGTGCCACTGATCATTTCCACCCTTCAGACGCTGTACGGGAGACCTGAACAGATAGTGCACAATCTTGTAGCTAAAGTGCGTAGTACGCCCGCTCCGAAAGCAGAAAGACTGGAGACGCTTATCCAGTTCGGTTTGGCTGTGCAAAATTTGTGTGGTCATTTAAAAGCGGTAGGAATGGCAAACCATCTTTCCAACCCTATCCTGCTTCAAGAGCTGGTGGACAAGCTGCCGGCCAATATTAAGTTTAGCTGGGCACTTCACCAAGAGAATCTACCCATGGTTGATTTGGATTCATTCAGTGAATACATGAGGAAGGTTACGAACGCTACCAGTGGAGTTACGAACTTCTGCGTAACAGGAAAACCTACGAAAGACGAAAAGGTCAAGATAAAGGATAAGGCTTTCGTGAATGCTCACGCGACGTATGAACGGAAGGATTCAAAGCCAGCTACCAATCCAGTATCCACTGATCAACGAGAGCAGATCCAAGATTCTAAAGGGAAACGAAGCGAAGGAAGTAAGTACTGTCCAGTATGTAGCGTTGACAACCATACTACTGCGAGCTGCCCAGTCTTCAAGAAGCTTTCAATAGATAATCGGTGGAATTTTGTGAAGGAAAACAGGCTGTGTCGCCGTTGTCTGGTTTCCCATACTCGTTGGCCATGCGAAGGTGAAGTCTGCGGAATAAATAGTTGCCAAAAACGACACCATCGACTGCTACACTATGAACCAGCCAAAAAGCAATGCCAGCAAGCAGTGAACTCAACCGATGCAACTGTGACTATCCATCGTCAGCCCTTTTCTTCAACATTGTTCAAAATCCTACCGGTGACACTGTATGGGAAGAATGGCTCAGTAAACACGTACGCTTTCTTGGATGATGGTTCGTCTGCAACCCTCCTGGAGAAAACCATAGCGAACGAATTGGGTATGAGTGGGAGTGCCCATTCCTTATGCATTCATTGGACCAGCGGAATAAATAAAAAACTTGCGACAATGGAATTGGAAACTTTCAGTATTTCGGAGCCTGGGAGTGAAAAACGCTTCAACCTTTCCGAAGTGTACACTGTTGAGAATCTGGGTTTGCCTGAACAGACGTTGGATTTCGAACAGCTAACGAAAGAGTTCGAACATTTGCGTCATCTTCCCGTCAAAAGCTTCCAAAGGGCCGTTCCTGGATTGCTGATTGGATTGAGCAATTCGCATCTGCTGACCACCGTAAAGATTCGAGAAGGCAAGGAGCAAGAACCAATCGCTTCAAAGACCCGTATAGGATGGGCCGTCTGTGGTCGTGTACGAGGGGGAGAAAAGCAATTCCACCACCGTCAGATGCACATATGTACAGATTCGTTCGACCACGACCTGCACGACTACGTCCAGGAGTTTTTCTCTGTGGAAAGCCTTGGAGTAGCCATAGCCCCAAACCTGGAAGGTAGTGAGGAGCAACGAGCACGTCAAATTCTCGAAGAAACAACAGTACGGACAGAGAGCGGTAAATTTGAAACTGGGCTACTGTGGAAGCATGATATAATTGAGTTTCCGGATAGTAGACCAATGGCTGAGCGTCGATTAAGATGCCTGGAGAGACGTCTGGAGAAGAATCCACAGCTATACGATAGCGTGCGGCAACAAATAGCCGATTACGAGTCAAAAGGATATATCCACCCAGTAACCAATGAAGAAATGTCGAAGTTTGACCCGCGACGCACCTGGTACCTTCCGTTAGGCGTGGTACTCAACCCGAACAAGCCCGGGAAAATACGAGTCATCTGGGACGCGGCGGCAAAAGTTGGCGGAGTATCTTTGAACACGATGCTTCTGAAAGGACCAGACTTCTTAACACCGCAGCTGTCTGTAACGTTTAAATTCCGTGAGCGGGAAGTGGCGTTTTCCGGCGACATTCAAGAGATGTTCCTTCAAGTCGGAATCCGTAAAGAAGATCGCAGCGCGCTGTTATTTGTCTATCGCAATTCTCCAAGGGAGCCGATGGTGACGATGGCGTCCGACGTTGCTATCTTCGGAGCAACTTGTTCTCCAGCTCAATCACAATTTGTGAAGAACCGGAACGCTACAGAGAACGAGGAAGAATACCCTAGAGCAGCGGCAGCGATCAAAAACAAGCATTACGTCGACGACTATCTTGATAGTGTCGACACTGAAGAGGAAGCCGTTGAGCTAGCATTGGATGTGGCTAAAGTCCACCAAAAAGCTGGTTTCCATATCCGCAACTGGGTTTCAAATCGATCATCAGTCCTCGAAGCAATCGGTGAAGTGAACCCAGTAACAGTGAAAAATCTTTCGATGAACAGTCAGAGCGGTTTCGAGCGGGTTCTTGGGATGTCGTGGCTACCGTGCGAAGATGTGTTCTGTTTCACAATCAACGTACAAGACAACCTGGATGCTGAGATTGCGCCGACCAAGAGGAGAATGCTTGGCTTCGTAATGAAAATCTACGATCCATTGGGGCTAGTTGGCTCGCTAGTTGTACAAGGAAAGATACTACTCCAAGACGTCTGGAGAGCTAAAGTGGATTGGGACGAGCAAATTCCCGAAGTTCTGTTCGCACGATGGAAACAATGGATGCAGATTCTGAAGGAGGTGAACGAAGTCCGCATACCTCGATGCTACTTTCCGGGATACAGTCCAGCCTGTTACGATACCTTGGAGCTCCACATATTCGTGGATGGAAGTGCACAAGCATATTCCTCTGCTGCTTACTTTCGTGTTCGAGATCGTGGCCAGATACGATGTGCGTTAGTTGCCTCTAAAACAAAAGTAGCTCCGCTTCAACTAGTTTCTGTTCCACGATTAGAATTGCAAGCGGCCGTAATTGGTGCACGTTTGCGGAAGTCCATCGAGGATGGTCACTCAATAAAAGTCACACGCACGTACTTCTGGAGTGATTCTAGCACTGTCATTTCGTGGATCAAATCCGACACCCGTCGATATCGGCAGTACGTAGCGTTTCGAGTCAATGAGATTTTAAGCTTATCCAAAGCTGAAGAATGGCGATGGTTAGGAACTAAGAGCAATGTTGCAGATGAAGCCACCAAGTGGGGAAAAGGACCAAACTGCAAGTCTGGAAGTCGCTGGGTACGTGGTCCTGCCTTTCTGCATGGTGAAGAGAATTGTTGGCCGAAGGATAAGTTCGAGATAATCGACGAAACGCAAGAAGAGCTGAGACCAGCGTACGTGTGCAGTCACTTTGTGGCAGAGACAATCATCGACATATCACGATTCTCCAAATACGAACGGCTGCTACGGAGTATGGCGTATGTGCACCGTTTCAGTAATAAGCTTTTGCAACGAATGAAAAGAATGCCGTTCGAAGATACAGGGAGTATAAGTGGTGAGGATTTGCGGAATGCGGAGAGATTTCTCTGGCGATACGCTCAGTCAGATGTTTATCCAGATGAGGTCGCCTTATTGAAGCGCAACAGCCATTTGACACCAAATAAACGACAATCGCTGTGTCGAAGCAGTTCGTTAGCGAATCTTCCACCTGTAATGGATGAACACGGACTGATCCGTGTGGATGGTCGAATCGCTGCTGCAGATTACGTAGAATACGATGCCAAGTTCCCTGTGATACTGCCTAAGGGACACCCGATCACAAGCTTGTTGTTGGACTATTACCACCGAAAGTTTCGCCACGCTAACAATGAAACGATCGTGAACGAAATTCGTCAGAAGTTTTACGTGCCGAAACTAAGAACTCAAGTTCGATCAGTAGCAAAACGTTGCCAGTGGTGCCGTATTTACAAAGTCGTTCCGGAAGTGCCGAAGATGAGTCAACTACCTCGGTTCCGTATTACGCCCTTTGTGAGACCTTTTACGTTTGTAGGCATAGACTACTTCGGGCCTTATCTAGTAAAAGTCGGTCGTTGTGCGGTCAAGCGTTGGGTAGCGATATTCACGTGTCTAACCGTTCGGGCTATACACATGGAGGTAGTGCATTCTCTGTCAACGGATTCGTGCAAGAAGGCAGTTCGACGGTTTATAGCTCGCCGAGGAGCGCCACAAGAAGTGTACACGGATAACGGAACAAACTTCATTGGTGCGAGTAAAGAGCTAAACGACGAACTACGAGAAATCTACAACACCTTGGGCAGCAGTTTTACGGATACGAATACTCAATGGCGGTTCAACCCACCGGCTGCCCCACATATGGGCGGATGTTGGGAGCGGATGGTCCGATCCGTGAAGACTGCTATTGGAACTTTGCCGGAGTCGCGGAAGTTGGACGACGAATCGTTTATCACCCTACTGGCAGAGGCGGAGCACATGGTGAATTCGCGCCCGTTAACCTTTTTGCCACTCGATAGCGAAGAGAAGGAGTCGTTAACTCCAAACCATTTTTTGATGCTTAGCTCTAATGGAGTTCGACAATCGATCAAGATGCCGGTAGATGAAAAAAGCGCTCTGAAAGGCAGTTGGGAGCTAATTCAGAACAAGTTGGATTACTTCTGGACTCGCTGGACCGTCGAGTATTTGCCAATAATATCTCGGCGATCAAAATGGTTCAAGGAGGTTGCACCAATCGAGGTAGGAGCGTTGGTGATGATAGCAGACGGGAAAATCCGGAACCAATGGATACGTGGTCGTGTTACCCGGACATATCCCGGCAAGGATGGAGCAGTACGACTAGCAGACGTAGAGACGCCTACAGGGGTGTTGAAGAGAAGAGCGGTGTGCAAGCTGGCAGTTTTGGATGTCTGCGATCGTCAGGAACCTGCAATGAGCAATGGTGATATAGGCAACGGGCATCATGGAGCAGATCGTCGTGGATATGGTGCCGTCGAACCAGTGTTCACACGACACGAGGGGGAGGATGTTGCGACGACTGCATCCATCGAAGCGCCCCTCGAACGCATAGAAACCATCCATGCGAATGAGTGGGGAACTGTCAAATCAAATAAGAATTGAGAAACAGCTTATCATTGTTGATTGATGTGGAAGCAGAATCATTTATTAAGAAGTGAATTATAATCTATATTATTACTATATCCTTATTAAAACTAAATATTTACAGATAGCGCCTTGAATTACAATATATTAAATATAAAAATTTGAATTTGTTTGCCTAGTAAGAGACCAAATGTAAGTAATATGAAATATGCCATTCGACTATCTCTAACTAATAAATTTATAGCTTTGAGCTAATCTCATCGGGAACATTGACGAGTTTTTGCTGAAAAGACCTCCGAAAGGCCAATACGTCTTAACACACAGCTTTGTTAAGAAATGCTTTAAGTAATTCATTTTGCATCTCTACTTCAAAATCTTGCCAGTAAGTTCATCATGTACAGGAATTTTGTTTAGAATTTTATCACGAGTTTGTTTACCAAAGTTCATGTATTTAATTTTTTTAAACTGAAATCAGAGATATAACATGGTAACCTTATTTTAAGCTAATGTTCGTCTCGTAAATAATGATAAATGAAATCTCGAAAAAGGTTATCTTTTTGACCATTTATGACAATCAAGTCTTATCCCGGACAGATAACTGTTACGAAATATTTGAAATTACTGCAGTTCTCTACATTCTAGATTCGCCTAATATGTAGAATGGTTAATATTCACTTAGATCATAGTTTCATTTCTAGTCATGTCAATGACTAATACTTTCCCTTTATCTAACACATCGAAAAAAACCTTGGAGGAAAGGAGATAGTTTTCGTCTGGGTTCCAGGACATGTCAACATTGTCGGAAATGAAGCCGCCGACGAAGCAGCCAAACGAGGACGAATCAGTCGACCCCTAAAAGAAGGTACCCCGATAGAAGATTTAGTTGAATGGTTCAGAAATCTCGTTTATTCAAAATTTCATGAAGCATGGCTGAATGAATCAACTGAAAATCAGCTTAGAGTCATTAAGCCTACTACTGCAAAATGGATCGACAGATCAGCTCTTGCAGAACAAAAATGTTTAACTATGGTAGGTGTACCAGTTATGGCCATAGTGATTCCCTATTTCGCCATGCGTAATAATTTGAATGTCTCAACATTTTTAAAAGTTTTTTTGTGTTTTAGCAGTAAGATTAACGATATATCTTGATGTTAAAACATTCAAAAAGATTAAAAATGTGAAAGCTATCCGAATTTCGCATATGGTCAAATTGGGAACCACTATGTCCATAACTGGTACACTTTCCCTAGTTGTCGTACAGTCGACTCACCAAAGGTCACATACTCGATAAAACATCACCTCCAGTCTGCAGCATGTGTCAAGAATAAAACAGCATAGAACACATTAGCTGTGTTCAATGACTTTGATCGAACTTGCTCGGGGTTGGTTGTACTAGCTCGTATTTTTTGTCAACAAATAACTGTCAAAGCTACTTCGAGCAACTCCAAGCTGCTTTCTCAATGAACGCTCTTTTTACTCTTTTTACTAATTTACCGGAATTCCACGTGAAAAAAAATTCGCGCACTTAACAATCCGTATCGCTTCGGAATTTTGCTTTTTTTTCTCAATGTTTACGTTTTAAACGTCAAAAACACGAGCTACTGCGAGCTGGTTGAACTAGCTCGGACTCTAGCTTCCAACCTGTTTCGAGCGACTCGGAGTTGGTTGGACTCGGCTCAATGAACACAAACCCGAGCGACTCGAAGTAGGTTGGAGTGGCTCAATGAACACCAAAAGCTGACTCGCAAGTGGTTGCAACCAAGTTCGAGCAGCTCGTTGAACACAGCTATTCTAATCCATTGTAATCAGTTTAAAAGTCTAAGAGACAAAATAGGATTAGCTAAATCAATGAAAAACATTTTGAAGATTGACAGAAAATCAGAAGGAAAGTTATTAGCGTTTCTCAGAAGAGCGAAATTGTTTGAATTATTGTAAATAATTAAATCTTTTTTAAGAGGCAAATTAATTCAATAATTTAAAGCCTCTATAATAAACGCAAAAAAAGACTAATACTTGTAGTTTTCAAGTCACTTTTAGGCCACTTTTTGGTCACTATTTGGTCACTTTTTTGATCATTTTGGTCACTAAAGTCACTATTATTTTGCTGTCTGACTGCTACCAGCCCTGGTATAGGGATGGTTATACCATGTCAAAATCGTTATCGAAGATCTCAACGCTCAGGTTGGCCAGGAGGAGGAATTTAGACCGATTATAGGAAAGTTCAGCGCTCACCAGCTTACGAACGAAAACGGCCTTAGATTGATTGATTTCGCCGCCTCCAAAGACATGGCCATACGTGGTACCTATTTCCAGCACAGTCTCCCGTACCAGTACAGCTGGAGATCACTCCAACAGACTGAATCGCAAATCGACCACGTTTTGATTGATGGAAGACACTTCTCGGACATTATCGAAGTCAGAACCTATCGCGGCTCAAACATCGATTCGGATCACTACCTAGTGACGGTTGAAGTGCGCCAACGACTCTCCGTTGTCAACAACATTCGGTACCGACGCCCGCCACGGTACAATCTGGAACAACTCAAGCAACCCGAAGTCACAACTGATTACGCGGAAAGCCTTGAAGCAGCGTTCCCGGAAGAGGGAGAGCTCACCGAAGCCCCTCTTGAGGACTGCTGGAGTAGTCTCAAAGCAGCCATTAATAACGCAGCGTAAGGTGCCATTGGGTTCGTGGGAGGAAATCGACGGAACGGTGGGTTCGACGAGGAGTGTCAGACGGTTTTGGAAAAGAAGAATGCAACACGGGCGATTATGCTGCAGCACACACTTAATTTATTTCGCCGGGGCCGGCAAAAATAATTGCCGAGAACCTACACACTTAAATTATTTCACCGACCTCAGTAAAATTTTTCGCCGAGAACTTAACAGCTGAGAGCTCGGTAAATTTTAACGCCGAATCTCGGTACTTATTTTACCGAGATTTCGGCAATCCGAATTTTTTGCCGAGATCTCGGCGAACGTTACCGAGATTCGGTAAACGTTTACCGAGATCTCGGTAAAAGTTTTACCAAGAATCGTCAAATTATTACCGAGATATCAGCTGTTGGGTTCTCGGCGAAACCGTTTAAGTGTGTAACAGCTGAGATTTCGGCAAAAATCTCGGTAAAAGTTCAAAGTACCGATTGAACTAAAAAATGTGAAATCAATCCAGCTGTCAAAATTTTACGAAAAGATCGGCAATCCATTGCTGAAAATCTCGGCACATCACTACCAAAATTCGGTAAATGGTTATTGTTTCGTTTTGAAGAAGAATAAGAAGAAGAAAAAAAACTACACATAAATTTCAATAATCAAAACAAGTTTATATAAATTAAATATTTTATGTATCGTGACTTGTACCAATAACTGAAAACATCTAAATCGTCAAAAAAAAAATGTGAAATTTTGTGCTTCCCCTTAAAAGCAAATTGCTAGCAGCACAACCATTTTTGCTGCACTTCCATTGCAAGGAGTAGAAGTTCCCGGGAAATATTCCTAAAATTTTAATAGAAATAGCATTATCTGAACCTGACTCGTTCATTCACACGATTCACATCATTTATAGGCACAAATATACGCCATAATACAATAAATTATGTGAATACTTACATAAAGGCGCTCTCCTCTTTTCCAAAAACGTTTCAAAATATTTCGAGCACATGGTGGTTTCTGCAGTTCTGTGTCTTCGGTTTTGACAGATGCACTTTGCCGAAATTCAGTAAAAATATTTGTTTGATGATTGTTTTGGTAAAATGGATTACCGAGTCTCATGTCGTTTTCGTTTTTAGGAACTGGGTCGGTGATCAACACATAAATAAACCAACGTCAAGCAAAATGTGGTTCGGTCGAACATGAACCGGGTTGGGGTTGAAACTGTGATTCAGAACGGGTTGCGCCAGTTCCAACCTAGGTTCAAAAACGAATTCGACATCAGTTATTCATGAAAACTACCGATTTTCGTCAATTTACATCTGTCAACATCGCTCAACTGTCAAAATTGAACGAGATTTCAGTAAAAATATGTTTTACCGACTGAATTCGTCATTTAAGTTTACCGAAATGAAATTCTACGATTAAGTGTGCAAGGCACCCGTCAAAACGTGGAACGATACAAACAGAAGCGAAGAAAGCAAACCCATCTATTCCGGGATAAAAAGCGCCGCCTGGAAGAGTTGGAGTGCGAAGAGATGGAGCAGCTGTATCGTTCCCAAGAAACACGTAAGTTCTACACGAAACTCAATGCATCTCGCAAAGGCTTTGTGCCGGGATAAGGATGGTGGTATCTTGACGGACGAACATGAGGTGATTGAAATGTGGAAGCAGCACTACGATGAACACCTAAACAGCGCAGATGAGGAAGATCAAGACAGCAGGAGGAATGCCTTCATCAGTACGGCGGATGAGGGAGACGTGCCAACTCCCACAATAGGTGAAGTTAACTCTTCTACCGGCAGCTTCATTTTTTACCGCAAAAGAATTTTAATCGTATTCGAATATTGACTATTCGGAACAATACATTAATGAGAGTATGTTGTTAATAAATGAAGCAATTTGGTGCAGGCTTCTGGAACCACGCTGGTCAAATTCAGATTAATTAAGTAATTAGGTAATTTTCAGATATCTCCAAGAATTCTTAATTGATTTGTATGATTTTTGTAGAGTAGCTCCTTATTACCTGGCATTATATAGCCCACATTTTTTTTTTTTTGATAAATTGGCCAAAACCAAAATGGCCGCCAAAGACATTTTATATGGAATATGTCGGTCCCCCAAGGAACTACGGAATATCCTCAAAACCAGATCACCGATGATTAATGTCGACACGGATTCCTAAACTAGAAGTGTTGTTTGAGAACTTGTGAAAAAATGGTGCAAACATATTGAAAAACAAAAAAGTTATAACGATGCGAATATCAAGTCCCTACGCACCACCTATTCATCGATTTCAAAGCGGCCTATGATACCATCGACCGCGAAGAGCTATAGAAGATTATGGACGAGAATGGTTTTCCCGGGAAACTGACTAGACTGAACATGCGGGCACAATCTTCAATAAATCCAGCCAGTTCATCTGCTTTGCTGACGACGTGAACATTGTCGGAAGAACGTTCCAGGTGGTTTCTGAACAGTATATCAGGCTGACACGTGAAGCAGATCGGATTGGATTGAAGGTAAATCGTCGAAGACGAAATATCTGCTGGCTGGAGGAACCGGAAGTCGTGCTTACTACGGACTCCACAAGACCTTGCGGTCTGGCAAATCAAAACTTCACTTCCGTACTAAGTGTACCATGTACAAGACGCTGATAAGACTGATAAGATAAGTCCTCTACGGACATGAGACGTGGACAATGCTCGAAGAGGACCTGCAAGCGTTAGAAGTTTTTGGATGGCGTGTGCTTAGGACGATCTTTGGCGTAGTATGTGAGAACGGAACCCAGTATCCAGAAAGTCGTCAATGGTGGAATGGTACGATGGGCGGGACATGTTGCGATAATGCCGGACTACAAACCCGCAAAAATGGTGTTCACCTCGAATCCGGCCGGTACAAGACGAAGGGGAGCGCAACAAGCTAGGTGGTTTGACCAAGTGGAGCAGGATCTTGGAAGAGTGGGGCGATCGAGAAACTGGAGAGACCGAGGATTCAGCCTTGACAAGTAAACCTGTCAGGCAGCTCCAACTGAATACCACAAAAAAACAGTCTATTGATTTTCAATCGTAATGTTTAATGTGATTTTGAATAATTTAGCTTAGAACGCCATTTTGACTGTTAAATGGTCGAACAAAGCTGTGGGAAAACGGTCAAGGATTAGTCTATATGCGAATATAGAACCATTATAATGCTTAATTATTGCTTGTGCGCATCAGCATAAGCAATTAGAAGCAACTATTATGCAGTAAGAGTTTCATTTGGTAAACATGCTGTTATTATGACGTGTCAGCATTTGTAATTCTATTATAATGCCTATAGGCATGTTTGATGCTAATTTGGAGTTAATTATTTGTGCTTACGATAACTTGGTTCATCATGAATGTGTAATGATTTTGAATATTTCTTATTTCCACAGACGTTTTTCATCAGATGCCAAACACCTACTGATACCATCGGTGGATCCTTCGGCACAAAAAGAGAAATCCGCTGCTGTTTCGCCGCTATCATTGCTATCTCCTTTTGAGCCGGAACCACCCTCGTCGTCCTCATCGTCAACGCGACCTCGTCCCACAACTTTGCAACCCTCGGCGCATCATCAGTCCAAATCGTCCACTTCATCATCACAGCACCGCCGTCAGCATCACGTGCTAAGCAATTCCAACAGTGAAAAGTCCCTAGTATCTCCCGTATCTAGCTCCACGTGGAACCCATTCGGCGATGCATCCTCCTTTAGTCCGAACTCCACACTCATGGAGGACCAACTGTTCGGCGCCGAGTTCGACAAGCTACGTTTGGAAGGCGGTAGTCAGACGTCCATCGTGACTTCTCCCGAAGAGATGAAATCCGAAAGCACGTGGTTGAGAAGATCGCAGCATCAGCAGCAGCAACAGAGGTTCTCTTTGCCAACCCTCACGCAAGCCGTTTCTACCGGTGTGCTGCCGACGTCTACAGTAGAAGTGGTTCCGGAAGAGGATCCATTCGGGTCGGCTCCGTTTACCCTACCTAAACGGGTGAAGGACAAAACCGGGCGATCTTCAAAGCTGACCTCGAAGCTGAGCGAAGTAATAGCTGGAGCTGCTGGCGGCGGAGTCTTGTGGCGACATTCCGCTGGAGGTGGAGGTAAGGAGAGTTTGATTTCGTCTGTTCCCGGGGCGATGAACGGAGAGAACGGAAGGGAGGGGAATGGCGATGAGGGGTTGGACAAGTCCGCACTGTTAGGAATTAAGTTGGACGATTTGATCAGCGGTGGAGAGAAAGGTTCGCCGAACTTTATAAAATTGCCGTTGGACGATAGGAACAAGTATGAGAAGCTGAATTCGAATGATGTTACGTCGGATGATAGTGATTTGGATTATCCGGATGGAACTGGAGGGCAGAAGAAGCAGAGCTTTAAGCAATTTGTGGAGAACAACATACCGGAGAAGTTGCAAGCGGTTTATCACAAGGTCGATAAAGGGCAAATCAAGAACGCGCAGATTGTAAAGAAGCTGCGGGGCAAGGTTGTGAGCAAAGACGATGGAAAGAAGGGATCAAGGGGTGCCAGATCGAAAGATAAGCAGCGTGGCAAGGACGCGGTCGGAGATAATGAATGCAAGGAAGGTGAATCAGATGATTCAATCGGGTCGGCTAGTGATCTGAGGGCAAACGATGATTTTCCCGATGGAGAAGAAGGAGAAAATGGGAAAACCGTTGCTGGCAAACCGTCGAAGAAACTCAACAGAATGACGTTCGGCGATGGAAGCGTAGATGATTGTATTAGTGAGAGTATTAAGACCTGCGGATCAAGTGCCTATCATGCTGAGTGTGAAAGCGTTACGACAAACGAAGACAACACCAGTCGAATCGTCACCAGAGTACGGGTCAAGAAACGAGAGCACGATTCGAAGCATAGTGTAATCGACGAAGACGATTCAGGCGAAGAAGATATGTTACAAGGGGACAAACCTTTGCTGTTGGACGATGAACTAGATTACGAATCTGCTCCGGAAAATAATACTAGCGGTGAGGAAGTTCTTATGGATCCTTTTACTCCAGAGTCTTTGCCTGATGAATCGGAGAAATTGACCGAAGAAGATGAAGTAGATTTGGATCCATTCGCAATGGCTCCTTTCAAGAAACCGGCAGTTCCTAAGCGAAGCAGTATTAAATATCAACCTAACGTGAACCCTATTCCTGAGAATTGTCCTACCATACCAGCACCGACACTACCTCCAACTTTGGACAACTTTTGCCCTTCTACACCCATCAAGCTTGTCCGATCTCTACCCGAACCCAGTGATCCTCCACCGGTTCTTCCTACAGCACCAGTAGCTCCAGAACCGGTAGTAGCATTCTCCCAACGATCTCCCAACACCCGAACCGATCTATTCGGCTCGGAACCGTTCCCCTCACTAGTCCTATCGCCCCCTATAGTAGCTGTCCGACCTATGCCGGAAGTCACGCCAATTCCAACGGTTACCGTCCAATCGGGATCCATCGCACTAACGCACATCATTCCAAACGCGAAGGCAGCTTTACCCATTGTTATCCCATTGGAACCGGTACCGGCACCTCCAATCACTCCAAAGCAGCCCACTCAGCCCCCAATGAACGCGCGAACATCGTACGTCAACTTCAGCCAAATTCCGACGCAAAGCGTCAGCAGCATCTCTCCGGACAACAACTATGTCAACTTCTTAACGGATTACGACGAAGATGACGATGTACGGAAGCTGAAGTCCGACGAATACGACGATAGCAGCGACACGGTTGTGAAGAGTTCCTCTAAGAGTGGTGGGTTCCTCAGCAAAAAAGAAAAAGTTAAGTACAACTCCCTGAAAGATCACAAAATATCCCCCGGAAAGGAAGACTCCGGGCATCTGGGTATCCTAGGCGGAAGCACGGGGTCCGCCGGAAACCACACGTCGAAAATTCCAATAAAGCTTAGCCAAAAAGTTAAAGTTAATGTAGGCAGTTATAAGAAGGTATCCACCAAGGGTAGCAAGAAGGACAAGTCCAACGGCACAGGCGCCGAAGCGGAACGATACGAGGACAACGGCACAAAACCATCATCCAAAGCTTGCAAAAACATGGGATTCAGCAATATGAGCTTCGAGGATTTCCCGTCGGACGAAGCGCTCGAGGAGCATCAGCAGCAGCATCTCCATCGAAGCGGTGGCGGAGCGGCTGGCCTTGTCCAACGCCTCCACGCGCCATTCGAAGTCATCCGGAACGAGAAGACCCTGCTCGAGGCGGAGAAAAAGTTCGGATCGTTGAAACGACGGAGCAATCCGTTCTCATGATTGTATGCGTCGGAAGCTCAGAAGCGAAAGAAGTGAGTACGGGAGCACCATTCTGAAGGCGATCGGTTGGTAAGTTGTTCACATATTTATTTTGTAATATAACTATAGTTAGGATATTTATGTTGAAGCTTAGACAGCCGGACTGAATCTCACTAAAATCAGTTGTTTGAATAGTGAGATGTATATATAACAAAGTTACACTGGATTCAGTTGGACTCAAAATATATTCCTATGAGGAATACGATACATAAAAAACCGGTAATTGATGGCAAATGTGACGTTTACGATATGAAGACACCAACACGATTTAAAGTAACTGCGGCGATCTACAAGCCATTTCAAGAAGTTTTCAAGATCGCCTTCGCGACAAATATTCACGCGATGCACAGAAAAGCCGCCGAGAGATATCGTAGAGCTCCATCTGCTTTGGTCTGTGGTTATACTTCGTCAGTTGCCCCGAATGATCAGGGCTCACAGGTCCTCTTTATACTGCGTACAGCCAACAAAGTCATGGCTTCAACCCGTCAAACGCCAACTCTGGACCAACACCGTTAGATCTTCCTCTATCTACAGCCATATATTTCGTTTTTGGTAGAATTAATGACCAAACCTATTCTCGCTCTGCGATCCCGTCCAATGAGGTAAGCCAAGAAACATACTGTATTGGACAAAAAATTTGCAACTTTTTCGATTTTCCATACAAAATGACCAACTTTGGTAAGCTAGATCTCAGTTATTTATGGACCGATTCGAATAAAATTTTCACAGAACATCAAACACTGAAACTTGAATTTTAACATTGATTTTTGTACAATTTTTCAAACCACGAGTTTGATTGTAATAACGATTCAACTAATGGCCATGCCTATCACTGACATGCAATTATTTTCACTGACTTCCACTTGCTTCAATTTGTATAACGACACAAACGAGGTTTACACCCCGTCTGCATTCCGTACGTTACACGAGTTAAAAAGTTTGGAGGAAGGAGTTCTTTTTAAAAAAGGTGTGAACCTGACTACGACTCTAAAAAGACTAACTTTATTGCACCTAGCTAATTAACACCTAACCGATGAACGCCTCGCGATAACTGCTGCCTCAGCACCTCATGCGATGGGTCCCAAGTCCGTCTGACTGACCTATCGATCGCCGTTGCGATGTGGCTGAATTCTGCTGACTTCGCCAACTGCCGAGTTGGAATGTATCGAACTCCGGATAGCAACGTCGTTAACTCGACCCGCCTTAGTTATGAGGCTCCGTCCGAATTATATCTTCTAAACTCGTGTGTTGGAAACCAAACGTCATCTCCCTGGTTTTGGTGGTTGTTGTTGGTACGTCCCTCGGTTGTTGGTTGAATTGGATTTTCATCGTTTTCCTGCGGACAAAAATACTAAGAAGAATGGCCAAGCCGATTACGATAGGGGTGAGGGAAAACGTTCCGAGAATCGACCAAGGGGTCCACTGGAAACTGTTGTTCTCCAATCGTATAAGCTCCAAATCTTTCCTCGTTTCCGTTTGTAGGTGGTGCAGATGTTCCAAACTTATGTTGAAAATTTGTTGGCCTTTAGTTATGGTGAGACCATCCAATGATAACTGAATTGGTTTTCCGGTCAACTGTTGAACTTTATTGCTTACCATGAAGTTACTCACGTTGATCTTACAGTTATCGTAGGATACCAAGTAAGATTCCGATAGGTTTCTTTCTGACAATCCACAGTCAGATCTCATGGTAAAATTTCGTGCTGTATTGATCAGCAGGTGTTGATCATCTATGGAGACAATGTCTTCTGATGTTACAAATGGCTGACTGTCCTTGTAGGATTCTTGGTATGCACGTTGAATCGTCCAATCTTACTTCGGAGGGTTTGAATATGATTGGTTTCAAGGATTTGATGATGAACGTTTCGTTGCTATGTATGATGAAGTTTCTGTTTGGTAAATGAAGCTGTTGATTATTGTGGTTGATGGGATGGACGTGGACCTTTCGATAGATTTTGCTGTTGAGCTTAGGCAGTTTTATCAGAAGTGCGATTTCTCTCTGGTTGGTGGCGATGGAGGTAGATGCGTAGGATATGGCCTCTGCTGCGGTAGATACGATGACCTTTTCCCTAGCTAAGTCGTGAATAAATGTAGTGGTTTCATTATCGCTAAGTATCAAAATGTTTAATATTCCTAGTTTCGCTAACGTTATAATGTCCAAGATCTGACCAAGAGTTTGTGATAAAAATTTAAGATTTTCTAAAATCGCTATTGCGTGAAATTCGGTCGTTCTAGAGTTGAACATTTGAATTGCGTCCTTTGTTTTAAAAGCTACTTCTTTCAACTGAAGAGTTATCTCCCGATTAATTTTGACTTGCAGAGTATTATTTGAGACAAGATAGTTAATGGAAGAATTGATTAATTTCAAATCATCGGCGTCTGGGGTTCCTGCAATATATTTCCAAATTGTACCTAGGCACTTTATCCCAGCGCTTCTGTCTTTTATTAGGATTGAGTTTCTGTAGCAAAGAGTTTATAATTTCGAACTGTTGAAAGATAAGTGGAGAAAACTGGTTCTTTGGTAGATCTACGAATTGATTACTCAAAAGATCTACATAAAATCTAATTGAAGTTATATTGAAATGATGCAAGTAATAGTAAGATCCGCTCTGTCCCATGGTCAAGTGCGATTAGAGGTTGTCCGTCTACGTTGCGTATGTCAATTGTCTGAGCGGTGGCTAGTTGAAGGATCCAAAGTCTGGAAAGAACAGATGTCTTGCGTCTCTTTACTTGTCTTATTTTTATATCGTCTTTGTGAATTCGTCTGCCGTCTTTTGTCTGGACAGTACTCTTGTTGATTTGATGAATTTGAGTCTTTTTGTATCGAGGTTTATGTTTTACCCGCTGCCGAGTCTTTTCGTAAACTTCTTGATTTACTTCGAGATCAACTAGTTTCCTATTTTTATTGTGGAAAGTGAGGTCTTTTCTTTGCTTCATAATTAAATTTTGATAGACTGAATCAATTATGGAAGGACTTCTGGCAGATGGTAAAATAACTTCTGTCGGGGTGTGTTTCGTGGAACTGTGTATAGTATTGTTGTACTTGTTAAGAGACAAGAAAAGTAAGTCGTGAAGATTGTTGTTGGGGTTCTCCTGTTGCAAGTTCACTTTTACTTTGCTTGGAGGTCTTTTCGGAGACGAATAGGTATCCGGACTATGGTAGACCAGAGCGGTATCCACCAGAACGGACCTAATGACTCGCAGTAGATTGCTTGCCAAGAAGTAGGTTTAAAAGAAGTCCTGCTTTATTGAAAGGTTCTTACTTATATATGATTCGTACAATGTTTGCCTATCTATATTAACAGTAAGAGAAAAAGAGACGGCTGGAGAACCATTTACAAGAATGCAAAGTCAGAGAAATTTGGATGGCATTGCCCCTACTCGATAGTGCAATTTGAAACCCTTTTGTTCGAGTGCACCCGAGGACGGAGCCTACGCGGGAGGTGACGAGTGAAAGAATAGAACGATAGCTATTGCAGTGTCACATGTTTGTAATTGAGTTGTCTGTTATCTTCTTCTTCTTCTTTGCTCTGGTTGAGCCGTTGGAACAGCTCGTTTGAGGGTCAGTCATAGTTGACTATATGCCCTGTGTCATCTGCATCCGTCCGTGACTGTTGCTGGCGTTCGTTACAGGTCCAATTTACAGTGTTTTACAAAGTTGCAAATTTCTTTGTAGAGAGATATACTCTTGGATTGTAGTACTTCTACTAGTGTCCTGTAGGATAGGTCGAATTCGTAGTGCATCCTGATGTGGCCGTATTTCGGGCAGTCCATAATGACATGGTCTGCTGTTTCAGCCTCCTGACATAAATCGCATGTTTCGTCGTCCAAAATTTTCATTCGCGCCAACCAGTAGCGTGAATAGTTGTGTCCGGTCATTAAACGGTTTATCAGCCGAACTTCTTTGCCAGTTAGGTTCTTCCCGTGGAACCAGGGTTTTTCCTGGAATGCATCCTGTATTTCGTGGAATCGTTTGCCTTTTTCTTCAGAATAATGCTCGTACCATATCCTTGTGTTACGTGCCATTTGGTTTTTCAGGTGGTTGAATGCATCCTTTGTAAACAGCTCGTGTTGGTCTTTGTAAACAGCTGATGTTGGTCTTAACCCCGCACGAGCGAGTTCGTCCGCCAAGTCATTGCCACGCGTTTCGACGTGGCTCGGGATCCACTGGATTGCGGTTCCCCAGCGATGAGCTAACTCCAAGATGTCCGCGATAACAGTTTCTGCTTTTCTACTATCCAGCGCATTTTCGAGCATTAGGCAAGCTGTCATTGAATCAGTATAGATGACTTGACTCCTAAGTTGCCCTTCTTCAATGAGGAGAAGTGCTGTCTTCAGAGTCTGAAGTTCTGCTGCGGTGATGCTAATCTCTTGTTCGAGGCGAAATGATCGCCTCATTCGTGTTGCTTCGATAAAGATTCCTATTCCACATATCGTCGACTCTTTGGATGCGTCGGTGAAGACACGTCCCCGATCCTTGTATTTGCCATACATTACGCCAAGTGAGGCTTGCTTCAACTTGGCTTTAGGGAGATTTTTTTTTGATCCAGCAATTCCTTCAAGTGATGAGCAAATTTCAACGTTGATCTCAGCAGGTATTGTTACAATTGGCATGATCTTGTTGAAGAGAGATCTGTTTTGGTAGTATACTTATCCTCGTCTTCCGCTTCAAGTTCCGTCACTCTAATCAGCTGCTCCGAGACAATATTGCTTTTTTCAAAGCACCGTGCGATGTTCCTACCTGTTGCATACTCCATTCTCATTTCCAGCGGTTCTTGAGCCGAAATCGCCGCTAGAGCATTTAGCGGTGTACTTTTGGTACAGCCGGTCGCTTTCCTCAAACATTGGTTGTTTACGGTTTTCAAAATCTCTCTGTTTGTTTTCTTTGCGTTCCAAGTCACGGTACAACCATATTCCATTACGCTCCTTATCAACGCTTTGTAAATGTTCAGCAACACTTGTGGGTGGCTTCCGCATTTGATCCCGGATATCACCTTAATCATGTTTAGGCGATCGTTGATTTTTACTCGGGTTTCCCGTAGGTGCGCCCCAAAACTCAAGTAACGGTCCATCGTCACGCCCAGGTAACGGGTGTTTCTTACCGTTTCCAGAGGGGCATCATTTATTTTGACATTCATAGTCCTGTCACTGTTAGTGAAAAGAATCACCTTTGTTTTGTCTGGATTTACAGCAAAGTTCAGCTCTTCCGCCTGAGTTGTGGAGTTATCCACCGCGATTTGTAATTTGGAGTTGAGCGTTTCTGTGTTTCGAGCCCTTACGATTAATCCGAAATCGTCCGCATACTGGACTAGGACTACATCTTCGTCCACTTCCACCGCACTGTGTAGTCCTACGGTGTATACATTAAATAGGGTTGGTGATAGGACGTCTCCTTGAGGTAGTCCGTTGGAAATCAGTCGACTGACAGTACAATTCCTCAATTTCATGTTTACCTTCCGATTATACAGGAAAGATGTTATCCAAACGGTGATTTCATTTGGAATTAAAAAGGAGCACAAAATTTCCTCCAGCTTATCGGTCTGCACGGCGTTGAACGCGTTGGATAGGTCGATGCACACCATCGCCGAGATGAAGCCGCTTCTTTTGTTTTGCTTTACATGGTTGATCACAAAGGATAGGCAAGTATTGGTCGACATATTTCTGCGGAAGCCGAAGGATGTTTTGGGCAGGATATTTCTCGACTCAACGAAATCTTGGAGTTTCTCCAAGACTGCGGAGTTGATGATTTTGGTAGGCGTGGGTACCAAAGAAATTGGTCGCTTTCCGGCAGCTGAGCTTTGATCACGGCCGGGCTTTGGAATCGCGACCACCTTAATTGTTTTCAAGGAGTCGCAAAGCCCGCCATTTCTCCACATCCTGTTGAGATCATCTATGATGCTAGCTGTTCCTGTTGTGCTCAGATTCCTTAGCATATCGTAGGTGACGAGGTCTTCTCCAGGTGCTGTGTTTTTCTTTCGATTAAGGATTCTGTGCCAGGTTTCCAGGTCGAGTATATCGTAACGAGCTGCCACACTATAGTGTCCTACAACACGTACATCGTTCTTCCCGAAGTGTACATCTAGGAATTCTTCTGCTACTTCTTGTACGTCAAAAGTAACATCATTTTCTTTTCGATGAACATGTTTGCCAGTCAATCGGTTCACTTTTCTCCACAGTTCCTTGGAGTCGGTGAACGGTGTTAGCTCTTCTGGGAATGCTTGCAGTTTTTTATGCATCTCCTGCCGTTTTTTTCGCTGAAAAATTGCAGCTCTTCTTTTGAACTCGATAAGATTTTCTATTGTATTGTTACGTATTGTTGAAGTTTCTTCTCGCCTCAGCCTTTTCCTTCCAGGCCTTATCCACATCCTCGCTCCACCAAAATTTTGGGTCATGTTTGGCTTTCTTTTTGTGATTTTTGGAGATTTTCCTCACGTTGCTAATTAGGTCCTCTACACCCTGCAGTTCCAGCCTGGATATGTCTTCATTGATACGCTTGTGGTTATAGATGAACCTGGCTTCGTTATTCGCTTGTGTAGTGCTGAGTATTGTCTCTAGCGCTAAGTGGTGACTGCCTCCTACTCCGACGTCCAGAACTTTCCAGATTGCATTCGAGAAGATTGCCGCCGTACACATAGTCAGGTCGACAGCTGAAGACCTCCGGTTGACTTGAACAGGTACAAAAGTTTTTGTTCCGTCGTTCAATAACAGAAGGTTGTGGTCGTTGATTATCTGCATCAGTATTTCACCTCGTCGATCCGTTTTGTCCAACTCAGAGTCCCACACAAAATGATGGGCATTGAAGTCTCCTCCGATGACCGTTTTCGTGGACGGCCGCAAGGCGTTGATTACTTTGTTCATATCATCTTCGAAAGTGCTATTTGATATTGATGGACTAACATAAATTGATGCTAATATAAGATCTAAGTTTGCTACTCTGATTGCTACAGATTGTGTAAATTCTGACAGTGTAGGTATTTGTATTGGATAATAATTATATGAATTTCTAAGGAAAATTGCGGCTCCACCGTAGTTATCTGGTCTAGAATGAAGGATTTGATGATAATTTGTTATTCTATACTTATTTGTTTTCTCTAGGTTATTCTGAGTCCATGTCTCGGACAATAATGCTACGTCATATTTATCTGCCTCTAAAATTCTTTGGATTTCTGATCTGTTTGAACTTAAACTTTGTACATTACTTTGAAATATTTTAAAAGAACTAGCCATTTTTAACTATGAATGTAACTTATACAATTGTCTTCTTCAAATCAAAACACTCCTTCGAAATCTCCTTAAATGTTTCCTGAACCTCGTTTGGTAAATCCTTATCGATCACCATCGAAAAAAATTTCATAACCTGCTCTTGGAATGCTCTATTCGCACTCTCTATTGCCTTTTCTGTGGCTTGCTGTATGAGTCCCTGTACACGTTCTATCTCCAACACGCGATGCGGGTTGTTCAGACCCACGCCGTTTGCTGATGTCTCTTCCGCTTTCTTTTTCGCTTTTTCCTGTGCTTCCTGGTCAGAACCGCTGTCTGGATCGGACGAGCGATTTCGCTTGTCGCCTTTCTGCTTATCCTTCGCCTTGGCATCTGGTTTCCACCACTTAACCGCTGGAGTGATAGGTTCTCGTGGGAGGTTCGTTTTGTCCCATTGTTGCTTGAAGGATTCTTTGGATTTGATGGTTGTGGAGTAGGTTTCTGACAGTGACGGGTAGTCCTGGAAGTTGCTTAGCATGTCGTACCCATTTGAGCATGCGATGGGGCACTGCTCCCGGGCTTCGGTGTACGTGAGATTCGTCTTTGCGCGAACCGCATTGATGTTCGCTTGGCGCTTCCGTTCTGGACATTTCGGGTCAGTAGAGTTGTGTCCCTCTGTTCGGCAGTTGACGCATCGAATAGGTTTTTGGCATGCTTTGTACTCTGCTTCGTCTTCGTGCCGGTTGCCGCATTGCTGGCATCGGCGCGCACCGTTGCAGTTGTTAGTCAGGTGGCCGTACCGTAGGCACTTCTCGCATAAGGTGACTTTCTTGATGAAAGGTAGCACCCGCGTCACGCAGGAGAATAGTCTGACTTTTTCCGGCAATTGGCTGGCACGGAAGGTTACGCTGATTGCACTTGTTGGTAGTTTTTTCCCATCGATGTACCGGTGTAGCCTGCGGGCCTGCAGTACAGGTACTTCACTTTCCAGGTCGTCTTCGATGTCCTTTTCGGTAATATGCGTTGGAACCCCCGTGATTTTTCCGGTGACTGTCACCAGATGAGCAGGGATGTATGCTTGGTAGTAATTGTCTTCGGCGTTCATTTTTTGCACCAACAAGTTGGCCTTGAGGAAGTTGTTGAGGAGTACGATGATCTTGAAGCGGCCGACATACTTCATGTCAATTATGTGGCCCCTGAGTCCCTGCATTTTGCGGATGGTTGCACCCAACGCGTACTTGTTGATCTTCGCATCTGGTTTCTTCTTGTCTGCCAACTCGACGTAAACTCGGTTTGGCGGAGCGTCGGAAAATGTGTAGAGGATGTCATCAAACTGCTTTTTGGTGGAATTGTGTCCACCGTGTTGCTGGTTGTTGATTGTATTTGCCGGGATTACATCCGTAATCATTTCATCGCTTGCCGCCGGGAGTGGTGTACCCCCAACAGCACCTTCGGAACCGTCAGGTTCCTCCATACTTCGTCGTCACACCTAACCTCACTTTTTAGTTTTCACTCTCTTCTTCGTAAAAACAAAATGGCTGCCTTAGGCAGGTGGCGTCTTTTTCGCAAAAACTGACGATTAATCACTTATTACTTTCACAGGCTGCTTATTTTCTCAAGTTTCCCCTACAACCTTCCCTCGGGAACACACCCACGTAATTCCGGCGACGATACCGCACTTGAAACTGTTAAAATTAGAAATCACTCCGTAGAAAAAAAAAAAAAAAAAAAAAAAAAAAAAAAAAAAAAAAAAAAAAAAAAAAAAAAAAAAAAAAAATTTTAACCGCACGCTACCGCTTTGCAATCCGAGTTGTCTGTTATGCATATTGGATGCAAAGCATATTTTGAGGCGGATGGCTTTTGGGTTAATTTATGATTCTGTTTTATGTCAGTGGTTCTCAACCATCTTACACTCCGCTTTGGTAATTCTATAAATTTCTAAAATCGTTGAGTGGAAGCGTTCCACTACTCCATTCATTTCGCTACGTCCTGTGGCAGTAATGAATGTTTGTATTCTGTCTAGATTATAGAAATTAACCAATTCGCCTGTAGCAAAGGATTTTTCTCCATCCATAACCAGTATATCTGGTGTCTTATATGTTGTTAAAATATCTTTTATTACCGGAATTAGATCAATAGCAGCTCTGGAAGCTATTGGTCTGATTTGCGCGAATTTGGAAAACTTATCGATGTATGTTAAAAATGTTTCATTTTCGAGGAAAAGTATATCTATGTGCGCAATTTTGAATAGGGATTTAGGAATAGGGGTTTCTTGTAAGGGATATTTGATCGGGTTATGATCGTATTTATTTTCATGGCAAATTTGGCAATTTGCCGCAAAGTCGTGCGCGTTTTGAGAAAGCTTTGAAAAATAAAACTTCCTTAAAAGTTGCAACTTGTTTTCATCTGCACCTCGATGTGCACGGTAATGTTCGTTACGGATGACATCCCATTGTTCGTCCTCTTGCCGGATGTCCTGCAGTTCGTATTGAGCGAAACGAATGATAAACGACTTTTGATTTCCAAAATGTTTTTTATGAACTTCTTGAAGTGTTCCCAAGATTTGCTCGGTCGTTAAAATTCCGTTTAATTTGTTTGTATCAAAGTACCTGTAAAAGAGACATTTCGTTAATCTCTGGTATATAAACGATAACTCTAGTATATTTCTCGAAGGGTTTCTCGGTAGTGATTATATTGGGGCCTTGCCTTATAATGACCTGGTGTCGAAACACATTTATGGGAGCTTCCGTTGATTTAATGTAAAAATGTTCACTGTTTTCCGCCGAATGTTGTGTGGCAGTCATTGAGCATACTATACGGCTGAGGGCATCAGCCACAACATTGCTTTTTCCGGGTTTGTATTCGATTGTATAATCATGTTCTTCCAGATATGCTTTCCAGCGCTTCAACTTAGCGTTGGTATTTTTTGGTGAAAGAGAAAAAGTTAAAGATTGGTGATCCGTTAATATTTTAAAGCGAGTCCCATAAAGATAGTTTCGGAAAGTTTGTAGTGCCCAGAAAATCGCAAGCATCTCCTTTTCTGGTACCGAGTACTTTTCTTCTGATTGAGGCAGGTCGGACTTCGGATATTGAGATATATCTTCACAATGCGACTTCTCGGTGTGGAGTTACGAATAGGAATCAATTTTATTTTACTTGACACTTAAGAACTAAGTTTTGAGTTGAACAGAAAATAGGAAGTAGGTAGGTTAAACAAGAATGGCAGTTGTTTGGTAAACTACTCGAGTCTTGCATATGCGTGTAATTTATTGCGCGCATATGGAAGCACTTTAAGAAGGTTATGGAAACAAGGAAAAGGTTTCGTTACTGACTGCATGTTTTGGTAGGTGAAGAATTTGGATGGAGGTTTCGGGTGTTTTGTGTCACGCTGAGAAAGTGTTTAATTTATGACGGAAAATTATATTGTTTTATGATGAAGCCCAAAAAATGTTGAAACGAGATTTGTGGGAGAACTGTGCCACGACACTGATGCCGATACCCGACCAACCAGTTTTCCGATTTCTTTAAAGATCTTTGTCCAACGATGGCGATCGCCAACGATTCAAAACGAATCGGTATCGATCGCTATCGAAAACCACTGACTGGTTGACCGGGTAAGGTCCTAGACGCAAAGTGAATGGGTTTGTCATTTCCTGCTTCTCCCTGAGATAATACCGCTCCTATAGCAAAGTCAGATGCATCAGTAGTTAATAGGAAAGGATTATTGTAATCTGGATGTATCAAAATATCTGAAGATGATAATAATTTTTTTCATTTTTTTTGAAGCAAATATGTTCTCCTTCGTTAAATTTATTTTTTTTTGTTGGAATGACATCTCTCTCCTCTTAGAAGGTTAGTAAGAGGTTTTGCGATTTTCGCAAAATCTTTTACGAACCTCCTGTAATAGCCCATCATTCCTAAAAATGATCTGAGCTCTTTGATGGTTGAAGGTTCGGGGTAGTTCTCAATCGCCTCAATTTTTTAATATTTGGCTTAATGCCGTCGGACGTGATGACGTAACCCAGGAATTCAATCTCCTTATGTAAAAACACAGATTTGTCGAGTTGAATTTTTAGGTTTGCGTCATTTAATGCCTTCAAAACTGTTTCCAGATTTTGAAGTACTTCGCTAAGTGTTTTCCGAAAATTATTACGTCATCAATATAAACGATTGCTCGCTGAAATATTGTGGGAGCATTTTTTAGACCAAATGGCATACGAGTAAATTCGTATTTGCCATTGTTGATCGACAAAGCGGTTTTCTCGATATCACTATCTTTCATTTTGATCTGGTGGAAAGCAGAAGCCAAATCGAGAGTGATAAAATATTTCTGACCTTTCAATTGATCAATGACATAATTGATTTCGGGCATAGGGTACCTATCCGAAATTGTTTTTTCGTTAAGTTTCCATTGGCGTAGCTAGGATTTTTTTCTGGAGGGGGCCTAGGGGGTCAGGCCAATAATTGTTTTACAGAAGTAATGTTGGTCGCAACAATAACAATTTTCAAAAATTTCGTAGTTTTAACAGATTTGTATTGATTTTATTTAATTGTTATTTTGTCTCAATTCGTGGCACATCAGGCATATTTGTAAATTTCAATTTCCGCTACGAAAAAGATTAATGTTTTTTGTAACCCAGCCAAAATCCTTCAAGAATTCTAGCAAAAAAAAACTAGCAATGAATGTCCTTTGTAATTCTTCTACGAACTTTTCAGGTATTCAGCAAATTTCTCTAAGAATTCCTACGGGAATTTCTTCATGAATTATTTTCGTACTTTTCAGTGATTTCTTCAAAATCTCCTTTATCAGTTTTCACTTAGTTCGTCCTAGGATTCCCACGAAAAATCATTCCCAGACTTTCTGATCCCACCCGAAAATTTCTTGAAAAATCTCTATCGAATTGCTTAAAAATTCTTTTGAAAAATTCCGCCATGCATTAGTGTTTTTAAAATAATTTCTCTTTGAAGGTCCTCTACGTACTTATTACACATAAATTCTAATTGATAGTTTAAAGTATCCTCCTGTAGTCATTAATAATTTGTTTAGGATTTTCAGGATTTACAGCTAATTTCTCAAAAAATAGTTCAAAAAATTCTGAGAGTCTCACCAAAACATGTCTTCAAGATTACCAAGTAAGAATTCAGTCCACGAAATCATCAGAGAGTACGCCAACAGTTTTTCCAACTTTGATTTTGAAGTTCTTCCTGAAGATTGTTTGAAAAATTGCAGCAAAAAATATCTAGACTTCCTGAAAAAAAAAATTCTTCCAGGTGTTACTGTAAGAATTCCTCGTAATATTCCAAATGAATTTCATGCGGAATTGAAGAAAAATCAATTGGGAAAATTTTATTCATGATTTTTCAGTGAATTCCTCCGCAGAACTACCTGCATTTTTTTCACAGATAATTATTTTTGAGGTTTAGCTAAAATCAAGGAGCAACACCTCGAATTCCTTAAAAAGTCTCTCGAAAATATATTTTTCACTTTGTTTCAAATGCCTAACTAAGAAATGTTTAAAGAATTCTAACATTCTTATTAAATTCTTACCGAAATACGTTCAAGTGTTCTTTCAAAAACTCTTTCGCAAAAATACTCAAAGATTCCCCGAGTAATTTGTTCAAGGATATCTTCTTCCAAAAAATTTACCAGTGTTGAAATTCCAATCCAAATTAGAAATTCCAATCTAAGTATTTTCCAGAGGTTTTTATCTTTAAACCGCACTAACCATTCTTTCGAGAATTTTTAGAAGAAATTTTACACCAGATTTACTACGATTTTGTAATTAATTCCTGAACTTCTCAAAAAAATTTCTCCAGAAGTTCCATCAAGTATTTTTTTAGGTTCTAAAAAAACTACTTTTTTGCGAATTGTAAATGGTAATCTCAGTATACTTCCTTAAATAACAATTAAAAATGTATCCATTCTCCATTTTTTTGTACAAAAATCAAATCCAAGAATATCTTAATATTTTTTAGGGATTTCTTTACAAATTTACATATCGTCAAATTCTATACATAAATCGTAGAATTTCTGAATCTTGTTGACAATGTACTTCACAGAAGAGATTAAGTGGTCCTTGTAGGATTTACTACAAAAATTCTTGTTTTTTTTTCTCTTCGTCTTTTATAACAGAAAATTATTGCTGTTAAGATGGATGAAACTTTTACTGAAAGTAATTGTAACTAAAATCTTATATAATATTGTGTATGAACTCTGAGGTTTCATGATACTATGGTGAACATATTGATGTAGAATTATTTTTTCTTCCCTTTAGAAATTCCAAACTGTTTCGAAGGGTCTATTATTGATTTTTTTTTTTTTTTTTTAAGAACATTCGTAGATGTATTGTGGTAAAATTCGTAATGTACGGTTTTATTGAATTTAAACTGATGGATTTTACGATACGACCATACGATAATTTTACCATACGACCAACCATTTTATGACCATACGTATAAGAAATTTGTAATTTTTCAAAACTTCTATAATTTACTTTTTTTAAGATTCTTTAAAATATTGCTTTTTGAAGTATGGATAGATTTTTGTACGAAGTTCCTCAAAGTGTCATGCAGAGGAAGGAGAAACAACAAAATGTTGAAGCAGGTAGAATAAATGATGGGCAATGGAATAATTTATAATCTTTTCTCTAGAAGTAAATTAAAGGATAGTTAGAACCTCTCTAATGAATTTACAAATAAAACAAATTTCTCAAGAAGTTTCATCAGATTCTTCTTACGAAGTTTTCTTTGAACTTTTGAAAGATTAAGATTAAGTAGACATAGAAGGAACGGATATCCACCGGGATGAATTCGCTTTGAGAGTATGAAAAAGTCCCATAATATTATTCGACTAATTTCCAAGCGATTTGCAAAAGTTCTGAAACCATCTTTCAATATTCGTTGAGGAATTTCAGGAACTAAAATTCTATAAAGAAAATCGAAATGTTTTATGGAAAAGTTTGCTACAAATCTGTTGGAAAATAGTCGAAAAAATTATGAAATAATAAGTATTTTTGGAAGAATATACCTAGTTAAAGCAATAAATTTATTCACGCTAAAATACTTGAAAAATTGAATCAAATTCAAAGAGAGAATTTATTGCTGCAATAAAAAAAAACAATTGCCGATTTTCTTACATATTTTTCACGCAAGGTTAAATTTCTGCCATTCATCACAAGAAAACTTGGGCATGCCGAAATTCCTTGAAAATTAAACCTTATTTTTCGACAAAAATTTCTCGCTTTGTATTTTCTAAGAAATCCATTAAGTAATTTCATCTATTTTTTTATTTATTTTTTTCTGACATATAAGTTGATGTTAATGTATGGATGTTTTTTAATGGATTCTCATAAGGGAAATCATCATCACCGGACACCTCGAGCAGGGTTTCCTCCAAAAACATGAGAACAACAACAAGAAGCAAGTTCTAACAGTAACCAATCGATCGACAGTCGGACGGTTACGCTTTCGGTTGTCGCGCGATTCACCGAAATCAGAACCGCAACGCTGATGCTGTGTAAGACAAGCGAGGTTTTCTCACTATAGCTGTACTACATGAAATAACGTAGCTATTGAAAAGATTTTATCAATAACAAGAGTCATGTACATTGATTCAGAAGATTTTGCTTAATATTGAATTGTTTATTTTTCATTATCATCAAAAATTCTGGGGGGGGGGCCTAGATGCTTCTGGAGGGGGCCAGGCCCCCCTGGCCCCCCCTGTTCCTACGCCAATGTAAGTTTCCGGTAGTCAGCTACCATTCGAAACTTTTTTTTCTCCAGAAGCATCAGCTTTTTTAGGAACGATCCAAACTGGGGATTTCCAAGCTGAGCGAGACGGTCTTATGATCCCGTCTTGGAGTAATTTTTCAATTTGCTTGTTTACCTCCGCAGCGTAGGCTGCTGGGTAGGGGTAAACTTTTTGATGGTTGGGGATGTCGTCCGTGGTGTTGATGGTACATTCAACAACGGTGCTACACGACAATTTTGAGTCGGGCTTATGAAATGCCTCCTCATGCCGAGTCAGTACACTTTACAGCTGTTCCTTCTGAAGTTCTGTATGTGTGCTCTGGCCGATTCGTTTGGCACACTGTTTGAGCCTCATGAGGTGCGCCTTGCGTGATTATATTATTCGAAGTTTTTGTGCTTGGTGGCTCGAGGGAATATTGTAGAAGAGTAATAGTCAATAACTCGCTGCCTTTACTTAGTTGCAACGTGTGATTGCCAAGATCAATTTTCGCATTGAGTGCAATTAGCACAGCAGTTCCAATGATCCCATGAAAGAACGGGTGGAAATCATGCAGCAAGAATTGGGCGCAGTGATTGATCTTTGGGTAAAAGAAATTTAGGTCAATTGCTGATTTGGCATTAAATTTGCCATTCGCACTTTTTATATCATCTGCTTTGAAATAATATGGTTTCGTTAAGGAACACGTATGTGCTAACAGGGGATGAATCAAGTTGATGTTTGCACCTGTATCGATAAGAAAAGGAAATTCGCCTATAGATGTCTTTAGGTTTATAAACGGCATTGTTGGGGTTACCAACGTGGGTGCCATTCTAAAAAAATCGTTTCTTCCCGTAGAAAGGCATTGGACTCTGTTTCAGGGACTTCTGCGATTTCATATGCTGGCTGCTCTGATGGGTCATATGAATCGTTAAATATAGCATAATCAAAATACTGTTGGTCGTACTGACCGTGATCATACTGATAATCATATCCATAGCCATTGCGTTCACCATATCCTGGGACTGGGTAAACGTTTTCTAGTGGATGTGCTTGCCTTTTAAAATTATGGTGCTGCTGAGACGCAGGGTGAGGCCGTTTTAGGTTCAACATTGGCCGATTACCATAGTTCAGCATTTTAGTTTGCAAGCTGGAGTCCACTTCCATAGGTTCGGGTTTGGACGGTTGAGCAGGCTTAAATGGATTAGTTTGGAAAGGATTCGGCCGATATGGGTTATTTTGGTAAGCGTGTTGATAGAATGGATTTGTATTTGGCCGGAATGGGTTAGTTAGTGGAGTACCCCTGGGAGGTACTGCAAAGTTTTGAAAGAAATTTGGCCTTCTTGGAGGTGGTGGTTACATAAATATTTTTGGGTTAAGGGCATGTGGCCTTGGAGGTACTTTCGGTGGGTCTGTTGGTTTGGGTAAAGTTTTTCTACCAAGTTCATTTCTGTAAGGGGCGGATATGAGATCCATGTTGAAATATTCGACACAGAAATTATAAGCCTGGCTTAAATTCTGAGGTTTCGTGCTCTTGAGCAGGATACTCAAAGGTTTATCCAATCCTCGGATAAAAGCATCCAAAGCTTTATCGCTAAAATAGTCTATATGAGCAGCAGCGTTTACTTTCATCTTATCGTTGGTTTGAACTTGTGCTATTAAGAGTGATAATAACTCATTCACCCTACTATAGTATGTATTCAGATTTTCATCGGCCGATTTTCTTATGGACGTTAATTGATAGTCAAGAGTTTTAATTTCTCTTTGATCCCTATAATAGTGAATCAAAGTGTTTTTTTTATCCGGCAGCTTCTCCTTCTACCTTCCTGCGGATGATTCTCTCTAACACGCTTAGCTGCATAACGGTTGCTCCATTTTGCCTATAAGTTCCTAAGATCGATTCAGCGTCGTTCAACCAATCGATAAATTTGGTTGTCCTTGTCTGTAGAGCCTTTTACCCACTGCGTCCAATAATTAGGAATATTGTGGTATGACCCATATTTGGTTGGGTCGCCGGTGAATGTTTTCAGGTCGCGGACAAGGTCCGGAACTTTTCCAAGGTCTAAAAACTGTTGGGTGGTCATGTCTGGGACTGGGATCTCCGGTGGAATTACTGGAGGCATTTTTATGAATTTATAGAAAAAATCACTTCAAAGTTTCAATCACTATTTTTCCTATTTAATTATTCGCACAACTTCAAAATTTCACTCACACTTGATAAATGGTTTGATACAAATTAGAAACTAAACGAGTACAAATTCAAAAGTTCACACTAAAATGTTTTTTGAGGGATTATATAAGGGGTTAAGGTTTAAAATTGGTTTACTCACATAAAGATTGCCAACATCCCGTTGGACTTTTTGGATGTTTTTTTCCTGGGTGCCTCTTCTTGTGGAGAAAAACCAGGCAGTCACTTCGGGGATGTCCTTTTTGCTGCGGTGCTACTCGGGGCCCTGATGACGATTGAGCCGGTTGGCTACGGTGTCCTGGTTTCTGCTTCAGTCAGTGATGGGGCTCGTGTGACCCTGTGTGATATAGGCCTGGTTCCTTGGACCAATTTCATTAGGAATGAATGATATTTCACTTGAGGATTTTTGGCACTAACACTTTGACTTAACGATTTTTCACCACTTGACTATTATACAATTTCCACTGAGAAGTCCCTATTCGGGCGCCAGTTAAAAAGTTTGGAGGAAGGAGTTCTTTTTAAAAAAGGTCTGAACCTGACTACGACTCTGAAAAGACTGACTTTATTGCACCTAGCTAATTAACACCTAACCGATGAACGCCTCGCGATAACTGCTGCCTCAGCACCTCATGCGATGGGTCCCAAGTCCTACTGACTGACCTATCGATCGCCGTTGCGATGTGGCTGAATTCTGCTGACTTCGCCAACTGCCGAGTTGGAATGTATCGAACTCCGGATAGCAACGTCGTTAACTAGAGCAGCAAGCTTCTAAAATTCGAGGTTGGCCTTCACACCCTGCAGTTGGGCGAGAGAGACCTGTCCTGTTTGAGCCGTATTCAGCCGCTTCCAAGAAAGCGCAGCACATCCCAAGACTCTAAAATTGCTCTGAGCTGTGAGGGTGCCTTTGGGGTCGATCAGCTTATAGAACCTCCATGATGTGCCATATGTTCGAACAAGCTGATCCATAACCTTTTGCCATTTTGGGAGCTCCACCAGGACAATGGGAGAGACGTGAAGTCGGGTTACATCAGTAGTAAGCCAGAACTCAGCAATCAGTGAAAAGATGGTCATCGAAATTTCCTGAAAGATCAGATTCATATGCTGGAGCTCCGGGCTGTACTGATCAAGCACGGGAATGAAGAGTGCTTTCTTCAGCCTCGGGAAGAACCCCAATTCACCGTTGAGCCTTCTGAGGTGCTCCTCTTCAAACAGGGGTCGAATTGTTGTCTCCCAGTCAATTGATTTGGCTTGAAGCCCGAGGGTATGGCACAAGGCTCGAATTCGTCGGTCAATGAAGATGTTGAGTTGGTTTGCCGCGTTGGCATTTATTGTCTTGATGATCATTAGAAGAGCAGCATATGCTGCGCAGGTCATGGTCGCTGTTGGCGCGTCTTTGCCAATGAACTCCGGCTTGAGCTTAAGAGCAGCAAGCTTCTCAAATTCGGGGTTGGCCTTCACACCCTGCAGTTGGGCGAGAGAGACCTGCCCTGTTTGAGCCGTATTCAGCCGCTTCCAAGAAAGCGCAGCACATCCCAAGACTCTAAAATTGCTCTGAGCTGTGAGGGTGCCTTTGGGATCGATCAGCTTATAGAACCTCTATGATCCCAACTAACAATTTCAGTGCTTTTTGATCTTAGATGTTATTTATGGAGGTTTTATTAGAGATGTATCCATTCCTAACAGATTTAATGAAGCATTGCAAAGTGCCAAACGTTCTTTTCGGTAAAACCCACTTTTAAACGTTTTGTAGATATCTACAAGAGCTCCCGTTAAAACTGATTTGCTGGCCACATTTGTTGAGAAAAATTGTATTATGAAGGAGCTGTGTAGTGTCTATTAAAACCTATATTTAAAACCTCGTCTTGCTTGTCTTGTCAAGGCATAAGTAAAACTTCTAAGACTATGCTAAGTCATGTTAAAGCCTTCTTAAATCTCAACTGTCTGATGCATGTTATTGGAATGCAGTCTGCGTGTGGTTATCAATATAATTATGTTGATAATGATAATCATGTAGTTAATCACGAATTAATCAGAACGCAAACATAGAAATGACAAATATTCCTCTCGAAGAATTAACAGACTATCGAATACTTTTCCCTTACTTGCCTGAACTCCCCGTTCTAGTGGGACAACTATGCTGCACACAACAGCTGAGCTACACGAAAAAAGCTTTCATTTTTCAGACACTTATCACTTACCGTTTTCTGCATCAGTACAACCGATCAAGCACGACGAGCTTAATTATAACAATTATTCCAATAAAACAGTTAGAAACATAACGGCACAAATTTAATTAAAATGGATTTCAATCTCAAAATTGAATCTTCCGATTTGTTTACCTTTTTGACAGCACTAGCTTTCCTGAGTGCATTAAGTTTAAGTCAAGGCTCCCAAAAAACCAATTTGCCTAAGTGCAGAACAAATATTCTGATTTAAGAATATTTACGCCAGTGAGGGTTTTGCGCACGGGTTCTTAAGATCAAAAGCGTTTATGAATGATTATATTGTTCGGAATAATCACCAATTGATCTTAAACCATCCCAGATAAGACCAACAAGATTGGAATCCATTTTTATTGTCGCCGTTTCGGATTGATGATTACAATATGCGTGGGATATTTCAATTTATGATTGAGATGAGCATGAAATCATTCTAAAAATGGAATGAAGTAAAATATTGGTTGGCCAATAATGATGTCGTAATTGTGGCGCGTTGCTGTAAATCGAAAAATTTTATGTCATTCTACCAGTAAATTTTTATTGGCAGGAATTTCACGCGATCGTAAGGAAATTTTCTGCCACGCAAAAAATTATTATTTTAATTGATTATTATGAGTCGGCAGACATCATGATGGTTTCAAAATCAAAAAAGGTTATGGTTTATAAACAAATTATTGTTTGTTGTTTGTTCAATCCGTAAAAGATTTAATACCGCTAGTTGAGCTCAATAATGCTATACAATAGCTCTTACGAATGTTTTATAGCATACTACAAGAGTAGATGTATTCATACGATACAAAACTAAGAAGTTTAGAAACGGTTTTAAGGTGTAGTCTTAACAACCTCCTGTAGTGTGGGCCTTTTCGGGCTTAACGGAGTTTTATCAAAAGTTTATTAAGGTTATTAAGACTAATAAGTTCTAAAATGAGTTTTAACGATATGGTGGTAACAACAGCTTGTAGTAAATGAAAAAACTAAAAATGTTACTTGGGATGTGCCATATGTTCGAACAAGCTGATCCATAACCTTTTGCCATTTTGGGAGCAGCTCCACCAGGACAATGGGAGAGACGTGAAGTCGGGTTACATCAGTAGTAAGCCAGAACTCAGCAATCAGTGAAAAGATGGTCATCGAAATTTCCTGAAAGATCAGATTCATATGCTGGAGCTCCGGGCTGTACTGATCAAGCACGGGAATGAAGAGTGCTTTCTTCAGCCTCGGGAAGAACCCCAATTCACCGTTGAGCCTTCTGAGGTGCTCCTCTTCAAACAGGGGTCGAATTGTTGTCTCCCAGTCAATTGATTTGGCTTGAAGCCCGAGGGTATGGCACAAGGCTCGAATTCGTCGGTCAATGAAGATGTTGAGTTGGTTTGCCGCGTTGGCATTTATTGTCTTGATGATCATCAGAAGAGCAGCATATGCTGCGCAGGTCATGGTCGCTGTTGGCGCGTCTTTGCCAATGAACTCCGGCTTGAGCTTAAGAGCAGCAAGCTTCTCAAATTCGGGGTTGGCCTTCACACCCTGCAGTTGGGCGAGAGAGACCTGCCCTGTTTGAGCCGTATTCAGCCGCTTCCAAGAAAGCGCAGCACATCCCAAGACTCTAAAATTGCTCTGAGCTGTGAGGGTGCCTTTGGGGTCGATCAGCTTATAGAACCTCCATGATGTGCCATATGTTCGAACAAGCTGATCCATAACCTTTTGCCATTTTGGGAGCTCCACCAGGACAATGGGAGAGACGTGAAGTCGGGTTACATCAGTAGTAAGCCAGAACTCAGCAATCAGTGAAAAGATGGTCATCGAAGTTTCCTGGAAGATCATATTCATATGCTGTAGCTCCGGGGTGTACTGATCAAGCACGGGAATGAAGAGTGCTTTCTTCAGCCTCGTGAAGAACCCCAATTCACCGTTGAGCCTTCTGAGGTGCTCCTCTTCAAACAGGGGTCGGATAGTTGTCTCCCAGTCAATTGATTTGGCTTAAAGCCCGAGGGTATGGCACAAGGCTCGAATTCGTCGGTCAATGGAGATGTTGAGTTGGTTTGCCGCGTTGGCATTTATTGTCTTGATGATCATTAGAAGAGCAGCGTATGCTGCGTAGATCATGGTCGCTGTTGTGTGGAGGGCATACCCCTCAAGTGGTGTATTGCCGCCATATTCCGGGTGGGCTTCAACCATTAAGGCAAACATTTCCTGTGTGCCCTCTCCTACGACTTCAACCCCCAAACCGAATAAAACGCAATCATGCAATAATGTTTTATTAATCGCAATTTCCAGCGTACGCAACTGGTCAGCGTAAAAGCGTGCGTTCTTAACGCCACCTTCGACTATCTCCTCATGACTATGTACTTAGCTCAATTCCAAGTGCGCGCTCGATGATAGTCGCAACAGAATCCGTCCTGGATCTGCCGCCGGTGATGTATCTCCAGCAATCAGCATAACCACGTGTCCACAGCTACCGATGCAACAAAGCAGATGAACAATAACCGCCGTACTATGGCGATCTGTACAATAGCGATCCGAACAATGGCGAATCCACAATCAACCGCACTGGTCAACAACCAAAACGAACTTTCTCAACTGGGTCAATTCCCTATTCGCGACTCCGGGACTATCCGGATTGCACTTATGGGCGATTACACTGGTGATGAATCCCTCACACGGATAGGCAGACTTCTTTCTACCGCACAACAGAACACTGGTTTACTGAACGGAAACTAGAGCGTTTATTGAGACGACTAGTTTACTCGCGAACTGAAATTAGACTGTCCGTACTATTTAAAATGTACTGATGATCTACTTACTTTCTCTTATCTCCGGGTGACCGGAGAGATAGGTTGAGTGATATGGCTAGTATCTCTGCTGGATGGATGCTGCGAGAATGGGTGACCATCTCGCGATCATCAGGGATTGACTCCGGTTGTCTTTTTTCTGCGTTTTCTGTTCTGCTCGCAGCTCTTTGTTATGCCGCCTGTACATGTCCCTGCAATGAAAACTGCTAGGGCGTACTCGTTGAAGAATGATGATCATGCGTACCAATTTTGTTGGTATTTAGGGTTTTGTTTCGAAAAGATATTAATATTTTCCATGTAATCCTTGGATTTCTGGTAGTATTTATGTATTGATGTTGATTCGTTCATTTTGTTCTGCCAAATCTAACTCATATAGGTGGATAATTCTTGTCTATCACCTATAGCGTTAGTTAGAATGTAACACACCTCATCAAAATCTTGCGGATTGCCTGCTAGACATAAAATCTCTTTCGACTTTCCCTCTATTTTGTTTAGTTTTAGTACTGCTGTTACGTACATTCTGTACTGGGTGGTTGTCACCAGTGGTTGGAGGGTTTCTAATGAGTCTTTGGCTATTGCAAACCATGCTGATAACTGCCTCCTATCACCATGATACGTTAGTAAAGACTCAGCGAGTCGCGTGGATGGTTCGGATTAATTGACATGCATAAGTCACGCAACTTCGCGGTTGATCAAAACTGATTGCCTTTTGTTTATTTTTCCATATACTTATAGCTACCTTACATTCTACTACTTCAATTGAACATTCGCATAAGTGCGTCACTCACGCTCTCACTCTCTTAAGCCTATACAGTCAGCTGTTAAGAGCACGCTCGCAACTCGACCATGCCTATGTTTTATTATACTAATGACCTGGTTCTGGTGTGGCATGAATAAGGAAGTTTGAATGTTTGCTACTCAGCGCTTTAAGGTTGCTACTGGTAGGTTTGGTGTTATGCTTTACTTTCGGTTAGGTTCGGTAGGTCATGTAGAAAAGGTCACCACATCTCCCCCTTTTAAAAAGAAGAATGGTATCACCATTCTGATTAACGAGTTAATAATTAACAACGATTAACGATTAACAATAATAAACCATATTTTTGTTTTGCTTTATTTTACATTTTGATTAACCTATTTTCATGAACTGTAGATTGTTTTTTAGATTGAGGATGAATTATAACACAGTTTAGATCTTCATTTTTATGAACAATATACGGTCCTAGATAGAAAGGATCTAGTTTTTTTTCTGTTATGGTTAGAAAGATATACACTATCTCCAGGGCAAATGTTGATTGGATTAGTCTTTTCATTATTTTTCATTTGTCTCTTTTCTTTATTTTGCAATTTGAATTAAGGTTGGTTATGATATTGTTCGATATAATAAATTGGCTCAATTTTGTGTACATCATGTTGAATATTTTGTGGTAATTTAGCCTTTTGGCCAAAAACAAGCTCAAATGGGGTATAACCATGTTCAGTGTGTGGAGTCGTGTTAAAGGTAAATTCGTAATCTGAAAGTCCGTCCGGGGACTAACAGTAGGGGGTTAAAGACTTCGGTCTTTTAGCCCTTAGAGTTGCTTTCTTGTTGCCAACCTCAGATCATAAGCAGTATCTGGGAACCAGAGTGCTACAGGGACGTTCAGTATGCATTTAGAATGCAGTGAAACAAGTGAGTCGAAGGCCAGAACAAGACTGCCCCGGTGGTGGAACCTCTGTCCCTTTTATTTGGAAAATGTCAATTAATTGAACTTAATGGATAGATAAAGACGCCTGGGACGGCGGTGACGATATTTTGGCAATTGCCGCTTTTGTATGTAAACAAAAACGGACTCAAACAGTAGAATCAGCAAAACATGCGCACCGTTCGAGTGCCTCGGTACAAGCTGCTAATGCGTGCTTCGCCGTGGTATTCGTTTGTGCCCATGTGGGTCTGTGACTAATTAATGAAGAAGTATGCTTTGCATCAATGCGTGCATAGCACACCTTCCCCCTTTGAGAGAATGATGTAATGGAAAAAAAAAATGAAATGGAATCATTCTTGCGGTTGCCTGTCCCAGATGCCTTTGAGATAAAATTTTACAATATTTCGGGTTTTACAATATTTTATAATGCATATAAGCAGCTTTTTTTTTTGTTCGATATATTTTTTTTTTTTTTTTTACGTATTTTATTTCATAGCCTTAACTTAAAAGTCTAAAACATCCAAATTTCAAACGCTGCCTGTTGAATGCTCCGGCGCTACATTAACTTAGTCTACATTTATAAGTTAAAAACAAATTTTACATCTTTATTATTCTGTTTTTATGTACAATAATCAACTTTCTCGAATTCAATTCTTGCAACTTACAATTTTGTGTCTATACATTCTTTACTTTAAATGGTCCAATATAGTGAGGGTCCCACTTTTTCCTATTTTCATTCGTTATGTATACTAAATCTCCTTCGGATAATTTGATCGAGTTTGTATATTTATTTGAACTTTGCAATCTTTTTTGTTTTTCTCTAATTAGGTTTTCTTTTGCTACCAGATGGGATTTTTGGAGTTTATATTTTAACTCATTACAATATTGCTCTAAATTATATACTGGATCAATTTTGGGTTTAAAAATATCTTGTGGTAAGTTAGGTTTTCTCCCGAATACAATCTCAAAAGGTGTATAATCAGTATCGGTATGTGTGGTGGTGTTATAAACGAATGAATAAAATTTTATCCATTCATCCCAATCATCATGGTGTTCGTTTGAAAAAGATCGTAGATACTCATTGAGACATCTATGATTTCTTTCTAACGCACCTATTGTTTGCGGATGATATGCCGTAGCAAAGTTCTGCTTGAATTTTAGTATTTTTCCAATTTGATTCAGTACTTCGTTCTTATATTCTGTTCCTTGGTCCGATTTGAGTTCAAGAAAGTTTCCATAAATAAGTATAAAATGTTCAACCAAAGCTTTTGCTATGGTCGAAGCTTCTTTATTTGATACAGGTATTATGACAACATATTTTGTTAAATCACACTGTATAGTTATGCAATATCGATTGCTACTGTTGGTTCTTGGTAAAGGTCCTACTGTATCAATTGATATCACATCAAATGGTTTAGCTGGGGTAGTGGTTACTATGTTTGGTTCCTTGGTATGCTTGTACACTTTGTTGATTCTACAATATCTGCAGTTCTCGATGAATCGGTTAACTGTTTTTTTCATACCCTTCCAATCATATTTGTCTCGTAGTTTTTTGTATAATCGGGTTTGCCCAATATGCCCTCCGATAGGTGTTACATGATAATCATGCAGTATTTTCTGAATATCCTCTGAATTTTCAATTTTTCTGCGTGGTTTATGTAATAATATTTCCACGTTCTTTAGCGTTTTTATCGCGATCCTTTTAAACAATTCTACTGGTAGAATTGTGAATATTTCATTTTGTGTCGACATTGCAAGCTTGTTTATTTTCATTTTCTGAAGCATATCATTCAACCTTAGACAAACTGACTCTAGCGTCTGAGTTCCATCGGCTGTGATTGCATATATTTCTTTACTTTCTTTTGGATCCGTTATGATAATTGTGATTTCTTTGAATGAATTTATCGTTGTGCGTATTTTTGGTAACTTGTAGGTTTTTGAAGGTGAATCCGTTTCGTAGATTGACAGTTGCGCACCTGTCAAATCATCTAATTTTGGTTCCTTCGTCTTCGTTCCAGTCATTGATCTAGTGTTTACCTTTAAAATTGACATCTTCTTCAATTCGTCTGACGTGATTGCTATTCTGGAGAGTGCATCAGCTCCAACGTTGTTTCTGCCTTTGATGTATTCAATTTCAAAATTGTAATCTTCTAGATCCAGACGCATTTGTGTAAGCTTTTTTGTAGGTTCTTTCATTCCAAAAAGATAGACGAGCGGTCTGTGATCTGTTTTAATTTTGAATTTTCTGCCGTATACGTAAGCTTTAAAATAGTTAATCGCCCAATGAATGGCAATCATTTCCTGATAAATAGTATGTTTTCTTGACTCAGCGCTGTTGAACGTCTTACTGGCGTAAGCGATTGGTAAGTCATTACCATCGAAGTTTTGAGATAACACTGCACCGCACGCTACATTAGAAGCATCCGTCGTAATGGTAAATTCTTTCGAGAAATCTGGATATCTTAAAATTTGTGGTGATAATAGATGAGCTTTTAATTCTTCAAAGGCTTTTTGACATTTATCAGACCATTCGAACTTAACATTCTTTTTAAGTAGATCGTTTAATGGCTTTGCTATGCCTGCGAATTTTGGTACGAATTTCCTATAGTAATTGCAAAAGGCGACAAATCTGCGAACGTCATCAACATTTGTTGGAACTGGAAATTTTTCCACTGCTATAAACTTTGAATCATCAGGGTAGATACCCTTATCGGTAATTTTATGACCTAAATATGTAACTTCGGTCTGGAAAAATTTACATTTACTTGGATTTAATTTTAAGTTGTAGTATTTGAGGCGATTAAAAACGTTTGCTAAATTTGAAATGTGATGTTTTACAGAACATCCTATCACAATAATGTCATCAATATAAATAAATGCGTGTTCAGGGGTTAACCCTGCCATGGCTATTGTCATCATACGCTGAAAACTATTTGGGCTGATATTTAGTCCAAATGGCATTCGCGTATACTGATAATGACCTGATTGTGTTGAAAAAGCTGTGTATTTTTTGGACTCTGGTGTAAGAGGAATTTGGTGAAATCCTGACATGAGGTCAAGAGTACTGAAGTATTTTGCTCGACCAAGTTGATCCAGAATTGAATCAATTCTTGGCAAGGGGAATTTATCTGTCAAAATTTTTTTGTTCAGTTGCCGAAAATCGACAACCAATCTCCATTTTTTATTGTCATTATTTGATTTTTTCGGGACTAGTAAAATTGGTGAATTATATGACGAAATAGAAGGTTCAATTATATTTTCTTCAAGCATTTTATCAATTTGTTTTTTAATTTCATCTGTTTGTGAGTGAATTTGCTTGTAATTTGGTATATATACAGGGGCATTATCGGTAAGATGAATGTCTTGACTATAAAAATTATTTGAAGAGAGTTTATCATCCTTTAAACTAAAGATGTCTGCATAGTTCGTGATCAAATTTTTAAAATCTTGTTGTACAAAGCTAGGTATATCCGAAAGATCAATTTCATTAAAAATTTGTTCTTGACGATTGGTGCTTGTAAGTGTATTCTGCATAGTTTTCAGGACATGATAATTGTCAAAAGGCTCTATAATAGGATTAATCTGATCATAGTTTATAAAAGCTGGTTCATTTGTAGTGTTGATAAATTTTGCATATGGTTCGTCCTTGGAAATGATTGTATTACCAACAAAAATTCCAGTTTGGATTTCATGAGCGTGTACAATCATGTCACTTGGATAAGCTCTTTTTGATAATTTACGAATGGTTTCACTTCTTTGAGGAAGTATAAAGCCATTATTAAAATTGTCTTCAATAGGTATGGAAATTGTTTTATTTCCCATGTCAAAATGTAATAACCAAGAATCGTAATCTATTTTGCACCTGTTGGTAGTGAGAAAATCGCGCCCTAGAATACCATCTGTTTGTATTGGAAAATTCTTTGAAACTAATTGAAAAGTATGTTTTACCTTTAATCCATTTTCGAAAAATATTTCTGTATCCGTGGAAGCAAGCGTTTCGACGGTTTTATCTGTAATTCCCGTTAATTTGATTTTGTTAGCTGTGCTCACGAATCTGTCTGGTTTAATTTTGTTGATTTTAAATAATGAAATGTCTGCTCCACTGTCTATAATCAAAGTAACTTTACCTTCGGACATCTCAGTACCAACAGAAACGAAATTAGAAGCATTCAAATTTATTGAGAGGACCGTTCGATCTGGTCTGCTCTCCCTCCTAAAAAATTATGTGGTCCGGTTTCGCGTCTGTCATCGCATTCATTATTGCGATTGTTTTGAAGAGGAGAATCGTTCTCTTGTGTCGTAGCATGATAGATCCTACCATGACTTGGGTTATGTCTGTTACTGTTGTATCGTTCCTGGTGTTGATCTCGATGGCCATTGCTATAGTTTAAACTATAGTTTCTGCCATTTCCTCGATTGGAATTGTTATTACCTCTGTACCAATTTGAGTTGTTACCACCTCGGGAATTTGAGTTGTATCCTCGAAACCGCGAGGTATTGTCTCTTTGTTCTGAATTCGAGTTGTTATTTCCTCGAAAATTTTGGTTGTAACCTCCAAACCGCGAGGTGTTATCTCTTTGTTCTGAATTTGTTCGATGATTGTTCTGGTAGAAGGATCTATACCGTTGGTCATGATTAAAGGAGTATATTCCTCCTCTTTGTCCGTAATGCAAAACTTTCATTGACGGTGTTTCCTCCTGGTCGTTTTCCGCTGCTCTTCCTATGGCCTCATTTGTGTACTAAATGTGCCTGCTTTCACAATTAATTGAGTGTTCAAACTTTTCAAGCCGTTGGATAAGGCTTTGATTCCAGCCTTATTTGCCATCTTCGTTGCTGTGTCCAATGGGATATTATCTCCTATGTAGGCTGCCTCAAGTTGGCTAGTGAGTTCCTCTATCTCACTAGTGAACTTATTCAGCGCCCCACTTTGTCGGGTTGCGTTTAGTTTTGCTAGCACTACATCTGATGACATAGACTGTTTGCATTTCCGAGTCAAATTATTGATGATCGCCTCGATATCAACGGGTGAATCTCCAACCGCTGATCTTGCTTTTCCCTCTAATTTTGATAAGATAATCTGTATTGCAACAGGTTCCGTTGCGGCTGTAACAACAGTTTTTAACGCTTTTAACGCCGCGGTTATGTTGTTAAGCTTCTCGCCGTTCCCATCATACTGGGGTATGAGGGACGAGGCAATTTTTATTATTTCCGTGGCATTTGCCATGTTTTCTTGTATATTTAGTACGATTGGTTCGGGTTTTAAGCGTCTTAAAATGATGATGGTGGATACTAATGTTTTAAAAGGAATGGTTCGTTTTGTGTGCGCCAATTTGGTGTTCAAGATTTGTTGGACACACAGAAAAGCCTGTCTTGAAGCCTTTTCAAAATAAGTCAATTTTGATTCTGATAGAGAATCTTCTAAGTTTATTAATCCTGTTTGTACATAATCATATAGTTGGTTGTTTAACCTTTGCTTCTCGAGCAAAGTTTTATGCAGAAATTTTTTATAGATGGATTTTTTTAAGTTTGATTCTAGAATTAATAATTCTTTTAACTTTTCTTCAAGGTCCAAGATGTTCATATTCTGTATTGACTGTAGTTATTGTATTCATTTGTCTATAACACCAAGAATGACATAGTAAGCTTAAAGAATATACAGTTTATAAAAAAAGACATTCACATCCGTTAAAAAAAAAATCTCTTACCACTTCACCGTAGATTATCTCGATGATTCTGCTGATGTCGTAATCCTTAGGTAAAACTGCTGGATTTTTACTTCGCTGCTGGATTTTCAGAAGATTCGGGCGATTATACGTCCACCCAAATTTTTCTCCACTGCGCTTAAGTGCGTCATTATTCCTCGGTGTGTTGATATAACTAGGCTGCCCGTAACACTAGGTAGCTGTTCACTTGCGTAAAATAGAATTTCGTTAACTCCTACCGGTGTTCGGTCCACGCTGGTGATGTCACACATTGAAGATTGGAAAAGTGCTTGTTTTTTGTTCACGTTTTTTATTCTTTGCTCACGTTGTAAAATGTTTACAAATTGTTTTCCTGCCTTCGTATGAGTTGTTATCTTCACAGGTTTCTTCTCTGCTATGCCTCTCCTGAGGGTTATGATGATAGTTGCTATTTCTGACATATTGTTTTTTCTTCACTGTATACCTTCTTATGGCGAGGTAGACGCCTTCTTCACTTTAGCTTTATAATCAGCCGTTGGATGCACTGTTTGTTTTTATTGTTCACTTTTTGGAGACAACACTAAGTAGTTCTTCTGCCTTTTTCGAGGCCTTCCTGTTCATATACCCTTTAATTTCGCGGTATGTCGTCATACAGAGTTGGATTGCTACCACTACTAGTATGATTTGTAATATCACTTTTTGTTCGTTAAATTTTGTAGTGTGTTCGCTTTGCACATTCACTATTTCGATACGGCTATCTCCGTTATGCTCGACATGAGCCTTCGATTCTTCTGACCCCATTTTTAAATATTTTTCACCAAGTTCACATGTGTCAATTTCACTTTTTTTTTCAGGTGGTCACTGGGTTATTATTTCAACAGGACTATTCCTGTGAATTCCTGTTTTATAAACAGAAACAACTGATATGCTACCAGTAGTAGGATCACTATGGTCACTGCACACAACCACATTTTCACTTGGTTTCGGTTCAGTTCGGGCTTCTACGTGTTTTCACTTCACCTTAATTCTTCACAAGAAATTCACAAAACTATCCGAACATTGCGTGTTCGAAAGTCCGGTCGCCATCTGAAAGTCCGTCCGGGGACTAACAGTAGGGGGTTAAAGACTTCGGTCTTTTAGCCCTTAGAGTTGCTTTCTTGTTGCCAACCTCAGATCATAAGCAGTATCTGGGAACCAGAGTGCTACAGGGACGTTCAGTATGCATTTAGAATGCAGTGAAACAAGTGAGTCGAAGGCCAGAACAAGACTGCCCCGGTGGTGGAACCTCTGTCCCTTTTATTTGGAAAATGTCAATTAATTGAACTTAATGGATAGATAAAGACGCCTGGGACGGCGGTGACGATATTTTGGCAATTGCCGCTTTTGTATGTAAACAAAAACGGACTCAAACAGTAGAATCAGCAAAACATGCGCACCGTTCGAGTGCCTCGGTACAAGCTGCTAATGCGTGCTTCGCCGTGGTATTCGTTTGTGCCCATGTGGGTCTGTGACTAATTAATGAAGAAGTATGCTTTGCATCAATGCGTGCATAGCACAGTAATATTTAACCCAATCGTCCCAATCTGTTTGGTGAGCGTTAGTGAATGATTTCAGATATTCATTTAAACATCTGTGATTTCTCTCTAACGCTCCTATAGATTGTGGGTGATAGGCAGTTGATAATGTATGCTTGATTTCTAAATGTTTACATATTTTTTCAATTACTTCGTTATTGTATTCAGACCCTTGGTCTGTTCGAAGTTGAAGAAATGATCCAAAAGTTAAGATGAAGTTATCAACAATTGCTTTAGCTAAAACGTTTGCTTCTTTTGTTGGTACAGGGATCAATGTCACGTATTATGATAAGTCCCGTTGTTCGTTTTTGTAAGTGGTCCCACAGTGTCTGCGGAGATAACTTCAAACGGTTTGGAAGGAGTCGTAGTAATTACTTCTGCTTCCTTTGTGTGTCTATAGACTTTATTTATTTTACATTGGACACATTTTCCGACAAAATTCATTATGTCATTTTTCATGTTTTTCCACACGAAATATTCTCTTACCTTCAGGTATAATCTATGTCTACCTACATGTCCACCGGTGGGTATTATATGAAATTGTTTGAGGATATCCTGAATTTCTTTAATATTCTTCAATATTCGTGGAGGTGTAAAAAGGATAATTTGATAATTGGATATGGCATTATTTGCGATTTCCTTAAATGTTTCAATCGACATGTTCTTGAACATGTTATCCTTCTTTGAAATTGCTAGCATGTTTCTGTTATATTTACTCATGAGTGTTGATAATTGTAGAAATGCAAACTCTAATGCTCGACTTCCACTGTTGATTAATACGGGGACAATAATTTGTCCTAAAATTTTCCGATAGTTATGATTTAAAAGTTTCAAGGAAAGTTTGTTGCGGTGCACTTCACAACTAACTTTAAGAAGTTTTCTTACTTCCGAAGAGTTGTCGGTTTCCCAAATTGCAAGGTGATCAATCTTGTTCAGTGGTTTCGACACATCCTTGGATTGTTTACTAGTTTGTAAAGATCGAGTCATCGATCTTGTGATCACTTTAAATACTTAATGTTTTCTGAATTATGTGGTATTCTCGACAATGCATCAGCACATACATTATCTTTACCTGGAATAAATTCAATATCGAAATCAAACTCTTCTAGTTTAAGACGCATTTTGGTCAACTTTGAGGTTGGATTTCGCATGCCAAATAAATAGACTAGGGGTCTATGGTCAGTTCGAACTTTGAACCTTCGCCCGTACAGATATGACTTGAAATAGTTGATTGCCCAGTGTATTGCAGTCAACTCTTTCTCAATTACTGGTTTATTCTTCTCTCCTTTGGTGAATGCTCTGCTGGCGAATGCAATAGGTAAATCGCCATTTGCATGATTTTGAGACAACACAGCTCCACATGCAATATTTGAAGCATCTGTTGTCAAAATGAATTCTTTTGAAAAGTCTGGATAGCTTAGAATTTGTGGGGTAAGTTAACAATCGTTCTTGATGACGAATTGTCCATTTAAAGCTAACTCCATTTTTTAACAAATCATTGAGTGGTTTGGTAATTTCCCCAAAATTAGGAATAAATTTTCTGTAATAATTACAGAAAGCTACAAGGCGACGTACTTCGTCTGCATTCGTAGGTACTGGATATTCACGTATAACTTTATATTTGGAGTCATCGGGCAATTCGTTATTTTATGGCCTAAGTACGTAATTAAGTCTTAAAAAATTTGCATTTCATAGGGTTCAGTTTAAGATTATAATATCTCAATCTTTCGAAAACTATTGCTAAATTATTCAGATGATGCTTGACAGAGCAGCCAACACTAACATTAAGCCCAAATGGCAATCTCTTGAAATTAAAATGTCCGGATGGCGAGGAAAACGCTGTATATTTTTTCGATGTTTCGTCAAGAGGGATTTGATGGAATCCGGCCATCAAATCTAATGTACTAAAATATTTAGCACGACCCAATTCATCCAAAATAACATCAATACGTGGTAAAGGGAATTTATCCGCAATTACCTTTTTGTTGAGCTGACGAAAGTCAACTACCAATCTCCATTTTATTTTTCATTATTATTAGACTTTTTTGGAACCAATAATATTGGCGAATTAAATGGTGAAATTGAGGGTTCGATTATGTCATCTTCTAGCATTTTGTTTACTTGCCGGTTGATTTCATCCTTCTGTGCATGAATAATTTTATAATTTGGAATGTAAACCGCTTTGTGATCTGTCAGCTCTATGTTTTGGGTGTAAAAATTATTTGTTGTTAGTTTTTCGTCTGGGAGCGAAAAAACGTCTTCGTATTTTTCTATCAAATTCTTAAGGGGATTTTTGATGTATGGAGCAAACTCATCAACTCCAGTTAATTCAAAAATTTCTTGTATTCTTTGCTGTTGGGTTTTACTACAACGCGTATTTTCAGCCAATTCGTAGTTATCTAAACTTTCAATTTTTGGAATAAAATCTGAAATTACGACAGATGAACCAGTAGTGTTAATGAATTTTACTAAGTGACTTTGGCTTGATACAATAGTATTACCACAAAAGACACCTGGTTGTATCTCTTGAGATACTATCAAACAATCTCCTGATGATAACGGTTTTGGTAATTACTGTACTTTCGTAGGTCATTACGGTTTCTGTTGAATGTAAGTGGTTGTGCAGAATTATCAGTTTCTGGAACATTTTCATTCACTTTCTGGATCGCATCCTTGAGATCCGTAAATGTGCCCGCTTTAAGTATCAGTGTTACTTCTGGGTTGCCAACTCCATTTATTAGGGCATCTACGCCAACTTTCGTAGACATTTTTGAAGCGACATCTGTTGGAATTTTATTTTCGATGTATACGTTTTTCAGTTGAATAGTAAGATTTTGAACTTCTTCGCAAAATTTTTGATTCGATTGTTTCGATTTTATCGCCTTAAGTTTTGCTATGATACTCTCAGGCGTTGTTTTATCTTGACACCTGTTTTTAACATCTTGGATTATTAGAGGTATTGTTATAGCTTCATTTGGCAATCCAATACGAGCCTTTCCTGTAAGTCTAGTTCTGAGGAATTTTGCGGCTATTTCTTCCTCACCAGCTTGAATAATTTCCAATAAAAGATTGGATGCATCTATAAATGCATCTAACCCCGCAACTGAACCATCGTATGGTTGTACCAAAGAAGTAGCCGTTTTATAATCTAACATGTTTGTTTGTATATGTTTTTTTCGAAGTTTAAAAAATGCAACTATTATTTTCGCAAGTGCTTTAAATTTAATCAAATGCTTACCATAGTCTAATCTGATATCAATGAATATTTTTATTTCACTAAATAAAGAACGAGCATCTCTTAATAATGCTTTTTGATGATATTGATCATAGTCTTCTAAGATATATAGAATATTTTCGTATAATTCTTTTGCTTTCCTAAGTTTATTGACGCGGATGGTGGTTCCAGATCACGGATGTGGTATCCTAAAAAAAAACAACCGCACTCTTTGAAGGTACAGACTTGATTGATTTATTGGTAAATTTTTGGTTTACAGGCAACCTACTGGAAACAGTTGAAGTTTACGCTTATGTGAATGCTATTTACTCGATCACCAATCAGTGATCAATATGGTGAGTACGGGAGACTAAACAAGAGAGAGCAAAGAGATAGAACAGATGGTCGGAGGAGTCCGATTGTGGCCTTGGAAACAAACACGACATAGTCACATTGAAATATGAGCATGACGGGTTAGAGTCCCTGGCTGCAATTGGAATCGTGTCATTTAACGACTTTATGCATTCGAATGCTGAAAGAGGTTTATTTTCGTGGGAACGTTATTTATTGCCAAATCGACGGGGTGTTTGACTTTCAGTGAGGTCTTATGCAAGCGAGTAATGTGATCTAGGGTTTCGACGACGTCTGCGTTGCAGATGTCACACCATCCCCCTAATAGAAAGAATGAATTACGTAAAAGAAAATTGCGTTAGCTTCAACGGTCTCTCACAAATATGGTTTACAACGTCTGGAAATTATTATTAAAAAAATTTATTTTATGCTATAATGCTCCTACTCCCTAATGGAAAAGTTATTTTTTGAATTTTATGAGTCGGGTTTTATGAACTTCCATACGTTTGTTTTGATTATCGATAATAGTTGCGTTTGAGAGGGTGGTATTAATGACTTTATATGGACCTTCGTTTACGTTATCAAGTTTTGTTCTGTTTTCTAATGCCAAATATACTATCTCCTACTTTAAGGTATGTTGGTTGAACATTTCTATTAAAATTTTTAGTTCTTTCCTGTTTAGTTTTTCGAATTGCTTCCAAAACCTGTGCGTGTGCTACTTGTAGTCTGTATTTCATCTCTTTGTTGTACGAATCGTAATTATATATGGCTTCGACTTTTGTTGGTATTACTTCGAAAATATTGGCGTTACGGGCGAATACTAGTTCCAATGGCGAGTAGTTATGGGCAATGTTAGGAGTTGTATTATAACAAAAACTGTAGTATGGCATCCAGTTATCCCAATCGTTAGTTCTATCGTTACAGAAATTTCGTAGGTATTCATTTAAACACCTATGGTTTCTTTCTAACGCGCCTATCGTCTGTGGATGGTAGGCGGTTGAACATGCATGGGTAATTTGGAAGGTTTTACACACTTCATCAAAGACTGCTTTAAATTCTGTTCCTTGATCAGTTTTTATTTTAATCATTGGACCAAATATTAATATGCATTGCTCAACTATGGCTTTTGCCATAGTGGCTGCTGTTTTGTCTGGCACTGGAACTAGTATTCTGGTATGATACCATAAAGGACTTATCGGAATTAGTCAACTTGACTCTATGGTTGTTGATTATGTTCTCTCTTTTATTTTGAAGTCAATCTTACAGCTAACCTCGAGCTTAATCTAGTACTCCACTATATTACGAGAAGGCTGAAACAACCAATATCAATTAACCAATCATAGAATACAAATTTAAAAGAAGGCGTTTACCAAACGGATGGGTAAACGTTTACATGTGTGTTCGCTGGGCCGTTGCACTGTCGGGTCAAATCAGTGCAAAGGCAAAAGTAGAAATTGTCTTTATGGGAATTGAAATATGAAGCTTCTCAGCATGAATGCGCTTCGTCATGAGAACAAAATAAGTTGCTCAAGTTGTGTGGTATGTGGATAATCGATGGGTTGTGAAAAATGAAACCTAGTCGATTAGTTGAAAAATGACATGTACCAAATGCTTTGAAGATGCAAGTACAGCTAACTTGCGTGTGGGAATGTTTTCCTAGAAGTTGAGCAATGTAAGCTGTCATGATCCTTAAATTATGATCTTTTTGAAATGCGTTAAAATAAACATGCTACACCATCCCCCTTTGGGTGAATGACGTAACGTAGTGAAGACATTCAATTCTTGTCAACATATGTGATATAAATGAAAAAAAAAAAATGTTGTTTCAATCTCCTTTACAATGTTAGATTATATTATTTTGATAGAATATTGGTAAATGTATTCAAAAACAAGAAGAAAAAATGCTTAATTAAATATCCGAATTTCTCACTTCTCAGCTTGCGCTAAGAATTTTGACCTATCTCATTTTTTTTTTACTGTTTTTTGATTTTCATTATTTTTTTATGAGATTAGGCTCGGTTTTAAAACTAACACTTCCTAGGATTTAATTAACCTATTTTTATGAACTAAAGATAATTGATTTGTTTGTAAATTGATGATCTCACAATTTGGTTCTGTTATTGATTTTACTTTATATGGACCTGAATAAAATGAATCTAATTTACGTCTGTTTTCTTTTTGCAAATAAACTATATCTCCTATCTTGATTTGTAATGGGTTTATCGAACGATCATTTATTTCCTTTCGTATTTGTTTTTGTTCAAGTAATTTTTGTTTAACTATTTCATGTGACTTTTGAAGTTTGTATCTTAATTCTTTACTATAGAGATCAAAATTATAAACAGGATCAATTCTATCTGTGTATGTTTCGTGTGGTACTCTTGCTTTAACTCCAAAAACCAATTCATATGGTGTTAAACCATGATCAGTGTGTGGGCTAGTATTATATGCAAATGCATAAAATTGTAACCAATCATCCCAATCTGACTGATGTTCGTTGACAAAATTTCGCAGGTATTCATTTAAACACCTGTGATTTCTTTCCAACGAACCAATCGTTTGAGGATGATAGGCTGTAGAAAAAGTTTGCTTAACCTGTAATAGTTTACAAATTTGATCAAGGACTTCATTTTTGTATTCAGTTCCTTGATCCGATTTTAACTCTAAAAATTTTCCATATATTAAAATAAAATTTTCAACTAAAGATTTAGCAATTACGTTTGCTTCTTTTGTTGGAATAGGGACTAAAACTACATATTTAGTTAATTCACACTGTATCGTTACAGCATATCTATTATTATTGTTTGATTTGGGAAGTGGTCCTATAGTATCAATAGATACCACTTCAAACGGTTTAGACGGTGTATTTGTAATTGTTAATTTTTCCTTTGTATGTTTGGTAATCTTGTTCAGTTTACACAATTCACAGGCCTTTATAAATTGTGCTATTGAACTTTTCATATTTGTCCAATTATAAATTTCTCTCAACTTGAGGTATAGTCTGTGCTGACCTATATGTCCTCCAGTCGGTGTTTGATGGTAATTTTCAAGTATTCTTTTAATCTCATCAAGATCACTAATGAACTTGGGTGGATTATATATTATTATCTGCAAATTTTTTATAGATTTCAAAACTAGTTCTTTAAATGTTTCTTTGGGTACCCATTCAAAAATACAGTCATGACTCGATAGCGCGATTTTTGTAATTCTCTTCATTTGCATTTCTTTTTCTAACACTGAAAGTGCAAACACTAATGTTTGTCTTATACTTCGCAGTTGTGTTGTAATTCGTATTATTATTTTATTCTTTTGTGATGCTTCATGTAATGTAAAAATTAAATTCTCATTTTCCATTGCACTTCGAAGTTTTGGTAGTTTTCTAGTTTCAGTCGGATTCTCTGTCGTATAAATAACAAGTTGATCAGGCTTATTATTAACGGCATTGTTTTGACTTTTGTTTTCATCAGGTAGTTCCTGACTACGTTTAGACTCTTTCAGTTTTCTTTTTGTCATGGCTCGTGTATTAACAGTAAATATACTTTTAGATTTTAATTCATCTGACGTCGTTACTATACGTGATAACGCGTCGGCAGTAACATTTGTTTTACCTTGAATATATTCAATAGTAAAATCGAAATCTTCCAAATCTAATCTCATCCGGGTCAGTTTGGATGTTGGGTTTTTCATATTAAATAAAAATACCAATGGACGATGATCTGTACGAATTACAAATTTACGTCCATACAAATAAGCTTTGAAGTAATCGATAGCCCAATGTATTGCTGTCAATTCCTTCAAAATTACTGATTTATTCTTTTCTCCAGGCGTAAAACTTTTACTGGCAAACGCTATGGGTAAATCGTTGCCATCAATATTCTGTGATAATACCGCACCACATCCTACATCTGATGCGTCGGTAGTCAATATAAATGTTTGCTTAAAATCTGGATATTGTAATAGTTTTGGTGACATCAAAAATGATTTTAGAGCATTAAAAGCATCTTCACATTTTGATGACCATTCAAATTTTATGTTTTTTCTCAACAATTGATTCAACGGGTATGCAATTGTTGCAAAATTTGGGACGAATTTCCGGTAGTAGTTACAAAAAGCTACAAACCTTCTGACTTCGTCACTGTTCTTGGGAACTGGATAGTTCTTTACGGTATCATATTTACTACTGTCAGGCAAAATACCTCTATCGGTTATTCTGTGCCCTAAGTACGTTACTTCTGTATTAAAAAATTTGCATTTTGACAAATTTAATTTTAAATTATATTTTCGAATTCTTTCAAAAACAACTGATAAGTTGTGTAAATGGTGTTGCATTGAACAACCTACAACAATTATATCATCGATGTAAACAAATGCTAGTTCTGGCGTCAACCCAGACATTGCAATTGTCATCATCCTTTGAAAGCTGTTTGGGCTAATGTTTAGTCCAAACGGCAATCTTGTAAACTGGTAATGACCTGATTGGGTCGAAAAAGCTGTATATTTTTTCGAATTTTCATCCAATGGGATTTGGTGAAATCCCGACATTAAATCTAAAGTTGAAAAATACTTCGCTCTACCAAGCTGATCTAATATGGAATCAATTCTTGGTAAAGGAAATTTGTCACTTAAAATCTTTTTGTTGAGTTGTCTAAAATCTATGACAAGACGCCATTTTTTCTTATCATCTGTTGATTTCTTCGGAACCAAGAGTATTGGACTATTATATGAGGATACTGAGGGTTCAATAATATTATCCTTCAACATTTTATTAACTTGGGATTGTATTTCATTACTTTGAGAATGAATAGTTTTATAATTTGGTATATAAGTTGGAACTGGATCATTCAAATTAATGGTCTGTTCGTAAAAATTGTTTGTAGTTACTGGTTCATCGGGTAGTGAAAAAATATCTGTATATTTTGTAATTAATTGTTTTAAATCATTTTTTGCATAATCTGGAACATTTGTTAAGTCAACTTCCTTCAAAATTTCATTATTTCTTTTCTGTGTGTCATCGGGTTTATTAATTTTTCTAGTATTTAATATTTGATAACGGGTTAATGGTTCTAACATAAATTCTAGGTCAACATTTGAAACATTGATGGGTCGTGATGTAGTATTCATAAATTTTACATACTGACAGGTTGGTGAAATTATTGCATTACCACAGAAAAGACCAGGCTTAATTTCCTTAGAAAATAAAACCATGTCTTCCGTGATTTTTAAATCTTTGATCTTCCGAATCACTTCACATCTCTGCGGAATTATGTAATTCTCATTTACTGTATCTTGGATTGGAACAGATACAGCTATATTATCAATATTAAAATTCAAAAGCCAAGATTCGTAATCAATATTGCATCTAAAAAGAGACAAAAAATCTCTTCCTAAAATACCATCTGTTAAAATCGGAAAATTCGCATCAACTAAATGAAATGAATGATTAACTCTTATCCCATTTCCAAAATTCAACACTGTCTCTGTTATTGCCATTGTTTCAATTTCTCCTTCTGTAATGCCTGTAATTCTTGTTTTAACTTTGTAGTTTATATTGTGATTTGTTAAAATTTTGTCAGTTTTAAATATAGAAATGTCCGCACCAGAATCTACAAGTAAAGTACAAACTGAATTTGCCATTTCTACTCCAATCTCGATAAAATTAGAAGCAGAAAGGTTTATGGTTAACACTGACCTAAAAAATTTCTTTGACTTTGTTGTTGTTGTTGTTGTTGGGGAGCAGCTCTGTTTGGAGCATCGCGGTTCTGGTTTTGTGGTGGACCGTACGGTTGATCCACATTTGCCACATATACTCGATTAGGGTTGTCATATCGTGGACGATTATCATTAAATCTTCCACGATTATTGTATCCGTTATGGTAACCACCACGTTGGTATCTTCCACGCGAAGAGTTATGATAATAATTGTTTTGGGGTCTTTGAGAAAAACCTCCTCTATAGCAATTTCCAAAATTTCGGTTTCTGTTGAAACCATTACCTCGGAAATTCATTTTCCTTTCATTTGGGTTAAATTGTTTATTCCGCAAATTGAAAACTTGCGATGATGTATTATCAGTAGCACTCTCTTGTGCTTTTTGCAAGGCTTCTCTAATCGAAGAGAAATTGCCAGCTTTTAGGATTAGTTTAGTTTCGCTAGCGTTAATGCCATTAATGAGAGCATTTACGCCTGCTTTTGTGGTCATTGCCTTTGCTACATTTTCCGGGACCTTTTGGGAAATGTAACTATTTTCGAGTTTGCTACAGAGATTTTCAATCTCTTCACAGAAATTTAATACTTGCCCTCTCTGTTTTGTTGCATTTAATTTTGCAACAATCAGATCTGGTGTTAAAGTATCTTGACACTTTATTTTAATGTGCTCAATTAATGCATCAATTGTTACTATCGTATCTGGAAAGCCACAGCGAGCTTTTCCTGTTAAACGTGTTTTAAGGAATTTTACGGCCATTGCCGTATGGTTAGGTTGAATCAATTCTTTTAAAAAATTTACAGAATCGATAAACGATTCCAAACCAGCCGCACTACCATCATAGGGCTGCACTAGCGCTGTTGCTTGTTTAACGTCAAACTGACGTTCCACTTCTGGTTGCACCATACTGATCGAAGTTTCGTCCAACTGGTTTTTGGTGTTTAAATTATCTAACTTGGCTTTTAAAACTTGATTTATTTCTAAATACCACTTTTTTGCATTACTTATTAAAATTTCATCCACAGAGTTTTCACTAAAATAAATTTGCAAATTTTCATAAATTTCCTTACAAGAATCTGATTTCTCTCTCAGGGTGTTCTCTGTGAGAGGAGTGTTAATTGATTTTTTTATATAATTATATAAATGTTTTAATTTTTCATATTCACTCATTTGAAATTCAAGATTATTAAATCTTTGGAAATTATTAACTATAAATGAAATTACTAAAATAACAATAAATTTGTGATGCTTGCTATGTGTTACATAATAATTTTTCCTAAATCAGTATATGATGGTGATGTAATAGTGATGTAATTGCACGTAGAGAAATAGATACACTGACCTCATCTAGTCGACTGGTCCGCGACTACAAACCTCAGCGACGGTAAGCCGGAATCATCTTACGTACGAACTGGTCCGCATTCCGCAACCACGAATCTCCGCGGCAGCAAGCAGGCATCATCTTCTTATTAAGCTGCCTAGAATCACTGGACACTGGCACCATCCCTGTACGTTGAATTGTTGCACCACTGCTCCACCGCAAAAAATCTCAAATTTACACGACTCGCAATTTCACCTTGAACCATGTAAAGTCATTCTTTTCCACTTTTCTGAAATAACTTTTTCCGTGAACTCTCAAAATGCTCACATAATTGTGCACTGTACGGCGGTATTAGATTTTCATTTGCACACATACTGTACTGGAACCAAGAATGTTTTGTTCGTAATCACCTTTTAACCTTTTCAAACTGTGCGGAGGTTACTTAATTGTACTTCTCTCCTCGCTTCTTCTTTCACTTTTCCTTGCATGTACTTTGTGTACATCCTCATTATGACGAAAAGAATTAAAACTGCCACAATCACTACGAGTGTAGATGCAATTACTGTGTTCTCGGGCGTGGATGCATTGGCAACAATCTCATCGTTACTGAAAAAGCCCATTATCACTTATAATATCACTGTTTTTCCACTAAAACTTTGTCTGATTTTCCACTAAGACTTTGTCAGTTTTTCCACTAAAACTTTGTTGACTGTGAATATTTCACAAAGTGTCAACCAGTCCGGTCGCCATCTGGTATGATACCATAAAGGACTTATCGGAATTAGTCAACTTGACTCTATGGTTGTTGATTATGTTCTCTCTTTTATTTTGAAGTCAATCTTACAGCTAACCTCGAGCTTAATCTAGTACTCCACTATATTACGAGAAGGCTGAAACAACCAATATCAATTAACCAATCATAGAATACAAATTTAAAAGAAGGCGTTTACCAAACGGATGGGTAAACGTTTACATGTGTGTTCGCTGGGCCGTTGCACTGTCGGGTCAAATCAGTGCAAAGGCAAAAGTAGAAATTGTCTTTATGGGAATTGAAATATGAAGCTTCTCAGCATGAATGCGCTTCGTCATGAGAACAAAATAAGTTGCTCAAGTTGTGTGGTATGTGGATAATCGATGGGTTGTGAAAAATGAAACCTAGTCGATTAGTTGAAAAATGACATGTACCAAATGCTTTGAAGATGCAAGTACAGCTAACTTGCGTGTGGGAATGTTTTCCTAGAAGTTGAGCAATGTAAGCTGTCATGATCCTTAAATTATGATCTTTTTGAAATGCGTTAAAATAAACATGCTACAGTATAATAAATTTTGTGAAGTCGCATTGCATCGATACTGCATATCGGTTTCCGTTAATCGAAAGCGGAAACGGTCCAATAGTATCAATCGATACTACTTTGAATGGTTTAATGGGTGTTGTAGTAATTATGGCTGAAGCTTTTACTTGTGTAAAATGCTTATTTCTTTTACAAAGCTCACATTTTTTCACGTATTCTGTTATAATTTGTTTTATATTTTGCCAGTAAAAAATTGGTCTCAGTTTACGGTATAGACGGTTTATTCCTAAATGTCCTCCAAGTGGAGTATTATGATACTGGTGAAGAATTTGATTTACTTCGGTATCTGATTTAATAATTTTTGGTTTTTCATATATTAATATGGTGAAATTCCTAAGAATTTTGTTACCTAATTCCTTAAATAAATTTAGGTCGACATACTTAAAAATCATATCGCTTTTTGCGATTGCATAATGTTTGGCTTTCTTTGCGCTAAATTTAATGGCATTTCTAGTGTTTCGTTTAGTATTGCGATTTTTAATAGTAGAAGGGATCCCTTTTTCTATAATTTCAAATGCACTTTGTAACAGTTGCATTGAATTTAAATTAGAGTCTAGCGCTAGAGCTATACTCTTAGAATAAGTTTTATTGAATACAATTAAATTAAATGCATTAGTTTTATGATTAAATGAAAAGCTTAGCTTAGGTAAGTCAAAAGTTTCTATACCGTTGATAGCGTCATACACTCGGAATTGATCAGGTTCCGGTGGAGAAGCTTGAACAGTTTGTGGAGTTGTATTATTTTTGGTCATTGACCTAGTAATTATGTACATATTTTTTAATTCTTGTATATCAAGATTTACTCTGGAGAGTGCATCCGATATTACGTTACTTTTGCCTTTTATATATTGTACTGTAAAGTCATATTCCTCTAAATCTAATCGCATTTGCGTTAGCTTCGATGAGGGGTCCTTCATAGTAGACAAATAAACAAGCGGACGATGGTCAGTTTTAATTACAAATTTTGTCCCATAGATATATGGTCGAAAGTATTTGATCGCCCAGTGGATTGCTTTTGTGAAAGTCCGGCTGGCGAACGCCACAGGTAATTCGATGTCATCGTATTGTTGTGCCAGAACAGCTCCACAAGCCACTTTTGAGGCATCCGTCGTGATTATAAATTCCTTCTTATAATTTGGGAATCCTAGGTGATAATAGTTGATGTTTTAATGTAAGAAATGCTGCTTGACATTCGTTAGTCAGAATAAATTTTGAATCTTTTCTAGTAAGCTGATTCAGGGGGTGCAAGATTTCCGCAAAATTTGGTATAAAACGTCTGTAGTAGTTACAGAACGTAACGAACCTACGTGTTTCATCCGCATTTTTAGGAATCGGATAGTTTTTTATTGTAGCGTATTTTGTTTTGTCAGGTTGCACACCATGTTGAGATACGTGATGGCCAAGAAAAGTAACTTCAGTTTTGAAGAAACAACACTTATTGGGATTCAATTTCAAATTGCAGCTTCGCATGCGTTCGAAGACTTTTGTTAGATTTGCTAAATGGTGATTTAATGAACACCCTATTACAATTACGTCGTCAACGTAAAGTAAAGCGCATTCAGGTGGCAAGCCGCTCAACGCCAGCGTCATCATTCGCTGGAAACTGTTAGGACTTATATTTAGTCCAAAGGGGAGTCTATTAAACTCAAAATGTCCATTTCCCGCTGTGAATGCTGTGAATTTTTTACTATTTTCTTGAAGTGGGATTTGGTGAAATCCAGACATAAGGTCGAGCGTAGAGAAGTAACGTGCTCTTCCTAATTGGTCAAGAATTTCATCAATCATAGGTAATGGGAATTTATCGGGAATGATATTTTTATTAAGTTGTCTAAAATCGACAACCAGTCTCCATTTTTTATCGTCTGTATTAGTCTTTTTCGGAACGAGTAAAATGGGAGAAATGTACGGTGAATGTGAATTTTGGATAATATTTTGATCAAGCATCTTTTTAATTTGCTGATCGATTTCAAATTTTTGGGCTTCAGGGATTCTGTAATTTTTAATATAGACAGGAGATTTATCGTTCAATAAGATTTCCTGTTCATAAAAATTATTCGTCGAAAGGTTATCTCCTTGTAATGCGAATATGTCATTAAATTTCATACACAGTCGTTCAAGATTTGGTTTAATTACTGGGTCGATATGATTTAGTTGCAATTCACGTAATAATCGTTCATTTCTCTCATGATTTGCAGATTGGGAAGTAATTTTACTATAAAAGCAAAAATTTTTCAGTGGCTTCATTGTTGGGATAAAACTTGAGGGAAGTATTAAGTTTTCGTTTGTTGTATTAATAAATTTCACAAATTTGTTTTCATTATTTATGATGCAATTTGCATACATCAAACCTAGTAATACTTCGTTTGAAATGGTTACCATATCTTCACAGAGATGGGGTAATTCAATTTGTTTGATTAGTTCACATCGTGGAGGAATGATGTGTTTAGTATGTGCTCTGTCCTGGATTGGTATTGAAATATTGTTATGTTCGGCATTGATGGTGAGGATCCACGTGTTGTAGTCAATGCAGCACTTGAATTTTGTAAAAAAAAATCCCTTCCTAGAATTCCATCTGTGGGGACTGCGAAATTGTCATGAACAATGTGGAGTTTATGATTCAGGGAAGTTCCATCTATTCGAAGATTGGTAATGAGACTTCCCATGGAGTTTATGATATCGTTTCCAATTCCTGATACTGCGCAGAAATCATGAGGATTGTAAGGTTGATGAGTTCTTATTTTTGAAGCTTTCAACACCGAAATGTCTGATCCACAGTCTACTATGAAACTGCATTGTTGATCAGCACATTCGATATTTAAGAGAACGAAATTAGTAGCGGACAGATTTATTGCATGTACTGTCCCTGTGGTTGGCCTAAAAAATGTTGTTGGACTCCGGATTGTATAGGTTGATGCATTATCTGTGGTTGAGAACTGTTTTGTGGTGGTTGAAAATGTTGTTGCTGATTTAATGGCTGTGGACTATTTTGTGCAAAGAATATTCCGTGGTGAGGGTTGAAATTTCCTCTTTGCGGGAAAGATCCGCGATGAAAATACGAACCTCTAGTTTGCTGAAAACTTCTGTTTCCTCTATTATGAAAGTTCCCGCGGGAATGGCTATAACTCCCACGGTTCCTCTGGGAATAATTATGACTTCCTCTTTGATTCTGAAAATTGCCACGACCATTTTCACGACCATGGTTTAAATTTCTTCCACGGTTTTGCGAATATGCGCTTCTCACAGTAAACATTTGAGCATTGTTGGTATTGCTGACTGGTTTGTCATTTTCCAAGAGTTTTTGTGTAGCATCTGAAATTTTAGTGAAGGACCCGGCCTTTAGAATAATTTTTGTGTCATTATTTCTGACTCCATCTATGAGAGCTTCAACTCCCTTTTTGGTGGCCATAGTGTTTGCTCTGTTTAATGGGATTTGCTCCCTTACATAGACCGTTCTTAGTTGTGTTGTTAGTTTTTCGATATCACTAACAGAATGATTCTGCTGATTCTTTCTGTCTCAAAGTTTTTAATTTTGCTATTATATTGTCAGAAGTAATTTTAGATTCGCAGTGTTGCTTCACAGCGTCTAAAATTTCTTGCAGGTCGTTTGCTTCTGCAATAACCTGACGTGCAACTCCAGTGAGTCGCGATTTTACGAATCGTACTACCGTAACTCTAGCTGCAGCTTGCTGTACGTCGGTCGATGCAGCAAAGTCATTTTCGACGGTATCGCGGAATAGATTCACCGCATCAATGAAAGCGTCTAGATTTTCCGGAGCACCATCGTACATTTGTACGAGGGTGGTGCCTAACTTAATATCAACTTTCGCCATTCTACTTCTAGTTCTATATTTTAATTTTTGAATGTAATGTATAACACACACCAGTGAATATATGCTTATTGTATGAGTACTTTCAAACTCGAGTTTTGTTAAAATCAACGTGTGTATTTCACTGAATAATTGTTTTGTACACTTGTATAGGAAAATAAATTCGGTTTCGGAATATTTTGATTCATATTCTGCTAAAAGATTTGTTATTTCCGTATATGTTGCGCGAGCATCTCGAAGTTTCGTTGTCAAAGTGTTTCTTTTATATTTACGATTAGGGGCTTTTTTTAAATTTCTCAAAGTTGCATCTAAGTGTGCAATGTGGTTATCGATTACACGTTTTTGTATTTCAACCTTCATTCACTAAATACCTTGTAATGCCAATATTTTTAAAGTAAGCCAATCAATTTCGAATAAAACCGAAATTTTTGATACGCTTTATTAAATGAAAATTGAATTGTTTCGTTATTCCTTGCTAAATAGTAAATTCACTCTTACTAAAAATAGAAACAAACTTACAGTTGTCGTCGTCTTCGGAAGGCTCAGATTCCTGATTGCACTACGTTGATGTTGTACGGCGGAGGCGCACTCCTCAACGCTCGTTTCGACGTCAGAGTATTGGATTTTGACACCTGTGGATCGCACTGGATAACCTGCGCACCTTCTGTGTTGTACATCGGGGCCGCTCCAAGTTGCCGGTTAGCCCATCAGGAACGGTTCCACCTTCTTCTTTTCATGAATTCTCGTGTTACGTATTGAAACTTGGGCCAGTTAGTGGCATAGAAGATTTGCTTTTCTGTTCGTTGCTTCGTTGTTTCCCACTTTGCACTGCTCTACGGTAATAATAATATGATCGTTTGTTGCTGTTTTCTGGTTTCACATCACTTTAGTTTTTGATCATTTTTCAATTGCGATTGACTCGAGATTATCTCTCGAGAGTGCCCTAGCGCGATCGAAACCTTGTCGACGCCACTTCTTTTTTAGAACTTTATGAAGGATCCACAACAGTTGTATAGCATTAACTGCTAAAATCAACCATAATTTGAGTTCGTGTTCTTCGTGGAATAAGTTATTTGACGTTAAGTGCTCTTCAATGTTAATGTTGGTAATCCCGTCCTGGTGCTTGGACTGAGATTTCCCCATTTTTATCACCGGTGGTAAATTTAGGTACTTTACTTTCCATGTATTTTTAATACATGGTATTCCTTGTTATTTTCACTGCCACTTTTAGTTCTTCGTAACAACCGATGAGTATTTTAATCATTACTACCACAAGTACTTTCGACACTAGGTTCACGATACATTTTTTTTATTATCACTGTCTATCGGTCGCCATGACGCGGTTGGTGGTTCCAGATCACGGATGTGGTATCCTAAAAAAAACAACCGCACTTTTTGAAGGTACAGACTTGATTGATTTATTGGTAAATTTTTGATTTACAGGCAACCTACTGGAAACAGTTGAAGTTTACGCTTATGTGAATGCTATTTACTCGATCACCAATCAGTGATCAATATGGTGAGTACGGGAGACTAAACAAGAGAGCAAAGAGATAGAACGGATGGTCGGAGGAGTCCGATTGTGACCTTGGCAACAAACACGACATAGTCACATTGAAATATGAGCATGACGGGTTAGAATCCCTGGCTGCAATTGGAATCGTGTCATGCTGGTTCATGCTGGAACTGCGATGGATCTTCTTCGTGACACGTTGCTTTTTCAATGTTATTTCTCACTAATCATTAGTCACATCACATTGTTCTTGTTCGTACATTTGTAACACGCGAACTTTTGTTACTTTTCGCTATGCGCAAATCAATTTCTCTTTTAAAACAACGCCACACGAAATATGCGCTTGTGGCTAAGATAGCCAGTACAAAACATGCTGCGATAATATCATTCGATTCTAAACTGTTTTTTGTTACAGCAGGAGCAACTTGTTGGGCTTGCTGAGCCACAATGATATTTTCTTCTTTCGACTCGACTCGGTTGCACCCATTTTTGTACTTTTATTTCACTTTCGCTTAGTTTGTAAGGGTGATGTATTTTGCTTGCTTCATAGTTTCACACCAGCTGTCAAATTCTTCTTTTGAAATTTTCACGACAATCACTGTTGTAGTAATTACAATTGCTATGGAAATCGCGATTAATTTCGACATTCTTCCCAACAGTGCTTTATGGTTCGTTTCTGCACTGATCACTAATTGCACTTGTTCACTTTAAGTAACTGTCTCTTCTCAATCCTCGCGGCGCTTTTTGATTAAGTGCGAATTCACAGGTTCACTTAGGACGGTCGCCATCAGCGAGTCGCGTGGATGGTTCGGATTAATTGACATGCATAAGTCACGCAACTTCGCGGTTGATCAAAACTGATTGCCTTTTGTTTATTTTTCCATATACTTATAGCTACCTTACATTCTACTACTTCAATTGAACATTCGCATAAGTGCGTCACTACGCTCTCACTCTCTGAAGCCTATACGGTCAGCTGTTAAGAGCACGCTCGCAACTCGACCATGCCTATGTTTTATTATACTAATGACCTGGTTCTGGTGTGGCATGAATAAGGAAGTTTGAATGTTTGCTACTCAACGCTTTAAGGTTGCTACTGGTAGGTTTGGTGTTATGCTTTACTTTCGGTTGGAATGTAGGAAATGTATAGAAATGGAAAGCTATGTAGGTCATGTAGAAAAGGTCACCACAATTTGAACACTTGTCACATCACGCCTTCCAGTCACTTCCGGTTATGATTATCCTGATGGTGATTTTTCCCACGAGAGTTCGAATTTCATCGTTCCTGCAACTGCTGCTATGATTATCCCGATTGTCGCTCCAATTTCTGCTCTATCCCGCTTACAGATAATTATCTCCAAAGGTCTCCATATCGATGATTTTACTTTTTCTTCACATTTTAGTTTATGTTCATTTCACTCATTAACAAGTTTCTTAGTTTGTTGTTTAGTCTTTAGACTTGCATTTTTGCACTTTTCCCTTGCTTAAACTGGTACAACGACTCGACGTGCCACTCTTTCGGCCAATCTTTCAGTATTGTGGCGGTGCAACCTAGCCAACACTTTTACCGCAACGTATCCCGTCGTTACAGCTGCTAGCACACATAATGCGATAGATTGTGCGGTGAAATGACCTTCGTAGTTTGCTGCGGTGGCTGGGGCGGCGAAGATTTCGTCCGCACTGAACCAGCCCATGATGGATTAATAATTGCCTTACGACACTTTAACACTGTACACTGTTATTCTCGCTACCCACAGTAACTTTGGTTGAATCGGGGCACTACACTACAGGCACATTAGTGTTTGCTATCCAAAGAATTCTCTCCTGGCAGGATCGCCATGCAATAAGTTGATCGAATAATTGGTGGAAGAGGTCTTTCACAAGAAGTAAGCACGTCTGATCAGTTGAAGGGTATAACTTTGAATCATTTATTCATTTCAGCTTCTTACGCTATGCAGTCGGTCCGCGCGGTGGCTACGTGACCTTTTTTGTCTACTCATCATAAATGCGCTCATCGCCCCGGATGGCATGATCGCGTTTATGCTGATCCATGTTTACTTTATTGGGTTGCGTTTATCGCAACCACTTAAGCCATGTATCCACCACAGAGCCTTCTGAGGTGCTCCTCTTCAAACAGGAGTCGGATAGTTGTTTGGCATCTTCGGACTTCGGATAGTTGTAGTCATGTGACTTGACACTCTGAACTCAGAATCTTGAATGAAGTTTATTGAAATGAAAGTAAAAGGAGAAAGTTCTATGGGTATGCTGCACGAGCGAAGTGAGTGCGTTTGTAAAACATTGCATGACCATGTACCGCACATGTGGCAACAGTTACGAAGGTTTCAAAACAAGGAATTGAGGAGAGTTTAACTGCTGACTGGGAGGTCGCAGTTGTTTATGCATATTTTGGTACTGACTGTGAGGTCGTCGTAAATTTAGGAAAGCAATTAAAATAGGATATCTTTAATGAAAATGTTTACCATATGTGGGTCATGGGTACAGTACTGAATTATGAGAAATGTAGTAATGCTACTACAGTTGTCTCCCAGTCAATTGATTTGGCTTGACGCCCGAGGGTATGGCACAAGGCTCGAATTCGTCGGTCAATGAAGATGTTGAGTTGGTTTGCCGCGTTGGCATTTATTGTCTTGGTGATCATTAGACGAGCAGCATATGCTGCGCAGGTCATGGTCGCTGTTGGCGCGAGTTCGCGTTCTCGCGTTTGGGATTTCTTTTTAAAAAAGAACCAAGTCGATTGACTACTAAACTTAAACTGATTTATTGTCTTAATGTAACCTACCACATAACCTAATAGTGCCATATCAGCACCCTACAACTGGCCTCGATGCCAATCGATGATACTGCTGACCGAGCTCCGTGCCGTCGCCGTTGCCGAGGGCACCCAAATTGCTGACGTCGGTGGTGCTATCGATGAAATGTGCTAAGTCCGGGTGGCCGGGGCGTTAACTCGCGTCTTTGCCAATGAACTCCGGCTTGAGCTTAAGAGCAGCAAGCTTCTAAAATTCGGGGTTGGCCTTCACACCCTGCAGTTGGGCGAGAGAGACCTGCCCCTTTTGAGCCGTATTCAGCCGCTTCCAAGAAAGCGCAGCACATCCCAAGACTCTAGAATTGCTCTGAGCTGTGAGGGTGCCTTTGGGGTCGATCAGTTTATAGAACCTCCATGATGTGCCATATGTTCGAACAAGCTTATCCATAACCTTTTGCCACTTTGGGAGCTCCACCAGGACAATGGGAGAGACGTGAAGCCGGGTTACATCAGTAGTAAGCCAGAACTCAGCAATCAGTGAAAAGATGGTCATCGAAGTTTCCTGGAAGATCATATTCATATGCTGTAGCTCCGGGCTGTACTGATCAAGCACGGGAATGAAGAGTGCTTTCTTCAGCCTCGGGAAGAACCCCAATTCACCATTGAGCCTTCTGAGGTGCTCCTCTTCAAACAGGGGTCGGATAGTTGTCTCCCAGTCAATTGATTTGGCATGAAGCCCGAGGGTATGGCACAAGACTCTAATTCGTCGGTCAATGGAGGTGTTGAGTTGGTTTACCGCGTTGGCATTTATTGTCTTGATGATCATTAGAAGAGCAGCATATGCTGCGTAGATCATGGTCGCTGTTGTGTGGAGGGCATATCCCTCAAATGGTGTATTGCCGTCATATTCCGGGTGGGCTTCAACCATTAAGGCAAACATTTCCTGTGTGCCCTCTCCTACGACTTCAACCCCCAAACCGAATAAAACGCAATCATGCAATAATGTTTTATTAATCGCAATTTTAAGCGTACGCAACTGGTCAGCGTAAAAGCGTGCGTTCTTAACGCCACCTTCGACTATCTCCTTATGACTATGTACTTAGCTCAATTCCAAGTGCGCGCTCGATGATAGTCGCAACAGAATTCACCCTGGATCTGCCGCCGGTGATGTATCTCCAGCAATCAGCCTAACCACGTGTCCACAGCTACCGATGCAACAAAGCAGATGAACAATAACCGCCGTACTATGGCGATCTGTACAATAGCGATCCGAACAATGGCGAATCCACGCCGTGTAGAACAATCACCGCACTGGTCAACAACCAAAACGAACTTTCTCAACTGGGTCAATTCCCTATTCGCGACTCCGGGACTATCCGGATTGCACTTATGGGCGATTACACTGGTGATGAATCCCTCACACGGATAGGCAGACTTCTTTCTACCGCACAACAGAACACTGGTTTACTGAACGGAAACTAGAGCGTTTATTGAGACGACTAGTTTACTCGCGAACTGAAATTAGACTGTCCTGACTATTTAAAATGTACTGATGATCTACCTACTTTCTCTTATCTCCGGGTGACCGGAGAGATAGGTTGAGTGATATGGCTAGTATCTCTGCTGGATGGATGCTGCGAGAATGGGTGACCATCTCGCGATCATCAGGGATTGACTCCGGTTGTCTTTTTTCTGCGTTTTCTGTTCTGCTCGCAGTTCTTTGCTATGCCGCCTGTACATGTCCCTGCAATGAAAGCTGCTAGGGCGTACTCGTTGAAGAATGATGATAATGGGCTCCATCCCATTACCCCGAACGCCACTACCCCGAACGCCACTACCCCGAACGCCACTACCCCGAACGCCACTACCCCGAATGGGTCACTACCCCGAAAGCCATTACCCCGAATGGGTCATTACCCCGAACGCCACTACCCCGAATGAGCCATTACCCCGAATAGTATGAGATACAGTACAGTATCTTTTTTGCGTGCAAAAATGCGTCTCTAATGAAGGCTGGTAATTAATGGCACGTAAAATTCGTCGGTAAAATGTTCATCATATATTTTCCCTTCTTTTATATGCCAGCTATTCTTTCGAAATATTTTGATGGCAACTATATTCTTCTCATTCTTTCTGAGACAGTGCCTGTTTATCAGCTCAGTGGGTACCTTCGCAATTCAAGGGTTCATTCACAAATTTCATTTCGCCAAAAATTGCCATTTTTAACACCTACCCACCCCCTCGTACTTTTTTTGTATGGAAATTCTACATATTGTGAATGGGCTGTAACATTTTGAGGACAACCACCCACAAATTTTTTTGCTCCCTTCAGCGTTACGAAATTTGTGATTGGGCTTTGATAAAATAAGCCTTTTATTGACTGAAAGGAATTCGAATCCATAACCCTCAATATGGTGTTGCTTAACGGATGCGTAATCACCGGTATTTGGACTTGTTGGTTTTGAACAAATATTTTTCTTTCTTATAGGTTATGTCATAGCATCACGTTGTTACAGTGATCATTCACGTCATAGCTGCAAACATTTCACCAGAAATTTGCCCTTCTTTTTTAAATAGGCTGTTCTTTCACTAATATTTCCATATAGAACAGCTTTTTATAAAGCAACATATCTTGAAGGCATTCACTAAAGTGATTCCTGCTATAATTCTAATCGGAAATTTTCCCTTTCTTTTATCTTCTTGTATTAAAACAGACAGGTCTCTTATGGATTTACTCACCACTTTTCTGCCATCATCATTTCTTCATTATCTTGAATCAAAAAAAAATTTTTTTTTTGTGGTTATCTCACAGAAATTCAAATTAATTATTCCACAAATCAACAAAAGTTCTTACTGTAGCGTCAATCAGAGGCCGCCGATTTTTCTAACATGTACAAGTGTACAAGTGCGATAGCGGAACGGTCGTCTATTAGGTTGGTTTTTAGGCGGGTTCCATAGAACAACACTTGCAGCGACTATCTCAGGGTGAACTTCCATTACCATCGTTTACGAAACAAAATCTTTAAGAAGATCTTAATCTGAATGCCCGACACCTATAAAAATGAGTAAAGGAAGTGGCTACCGACGTCCAATAAGAGACTTTACTACATCCTAATTTTGTGCATATTATAGCTATCCTTCTCATAATAAATTCACCCTTCTTTTCGAAATAGGCTGTTCTTCAGAGCATTACAATGTAGCTGTGTGAATCTTCCCAAAATTAGAGGACTTAGTGTGTAAAAAATATTTGCTGAACAACTAGCTGCTTTTTTATCTTCTAATATTTGAAAAATACATTTTTGACCCAAACTCGTGAAATACTCAAAAGGAATCGTACATATCTCCCCACTCTCTAACTAGAATATGTTTCAAAATGTTATCCATTCGGGGTAATGGCGTTCGGGGTAGTGACTCATTCGGGGTAGTGGCGTTCGGGGTAATGACCCATTCGGGGTAATGGCTTTCGGGGTAATGGCGTTCGGGGTAGTGGCGTTCGGGGTAGTGGCGTTCGGGGTAGTGTCATAGAATCTGATAATGCGTACCAATCTTGTTGGTATTTAGGGTTTTGTTTCGAAAAGATATTAATATTTTCCATGTAATCCTTGGATTTCTGGTAGTATTTATGTATTGATGTTGATTCGTTCATTTTGTTCTGCCAAATCTGAATCATATAGGTGGATAATTCTTGTCTATCACCTATAGCGTTAGTTAGAATGTAACACACCTCATCAAAATCTTGCGGATTGCCTGCTAGACATAAAATCTCTTTCGACTTTTTCTCTATTTTGTTTAGTTTTAGTACTGCTGTTACGTACATTCTGTACTGGGTGGTTGTCACCAGTGGTTGGAGGGTTTCTAATGAGTCTTTGGCTGTTGCAAACCATGCTGATAACTGCCTCCTATCACCATGATACGTTAGTAAATACTTTATGGGGTCTGGGATTCTAAATAGGTTTTCAAATAGTTGGTTTGTTGGCGGTACTGTACTGCCTGCGACGGTGGAATCAATTTTGTGATTTAATTAATTCATTCAGTTTTTGATCTTGTTGCTTTTGGTGTTCTAAGATTCCTTGTAGGCCTCTCATCATGTCATTCATTTGAGAATTGAGATGTGCCATTGTGTCTTCTTCTGGGTTGAAACTTATTGAGTCGATCAATGGGAGATCAATTTTTAGAGGTACGTGTGAGTATTCCTCCGAGGCTTCTGAATCACTGCTTTCTTCCGAGTCTGAGATTCCGTTTTTGAAGAATGGTCGTTTGACTTGTTTCAAAGTAGCGCTCGTTTTATGAACCTTCGACATCCACTTGGTTATTGTGATCCTATTCAAGTGTTCAAGGGTTTCCGTATGGTTTCGATTTTAAAATTCAGAGTGTCTATCTTATAGTGCACTCCAACTACCTAAAGAATCTATCTTATAGTGTGCTCTAATGACGTAAGCAACGTTCGAAATTTGTTGCTACGATTTTTGACCCGTTGAGTCTATCTACGTGGTAAATGACTGGACAATGCGTACCATTGGTACTTCGCGTAGTGCAACAATTTCTCGCGAGTTGCGGTGCTCACTGATTTAATTCATGGAAAACGTTATCGTACCCGCATGTGGGCTATGTATCGAAGTGGTGCCCAATATTTTTTTCTAGGTGTGCAAGAATGAACCTGCGGTCAACATTCTCTGAGTGGTGAAGCTGGTGTTTGGTTTAATTTGGTTGCGGGAGGGGGGATTTATTCAAGCGCACGGCGTAAAAGGTGCTGTTGTTTTTGTTACGAAAATTTAAAGTACTGGACTTAGTAATATTCGCTATACTAGGAAATTCATGTGTTTTTCCAAACAAGTTTTGAAAAAAAACTGCAACATTTTGTCAATAAATTACCCCAAAAGTATAAAAGTATAAAAAAGAATAGTCTTATGAATTTGAGTTGTAATTACTCACCATGTTGGGGCACTTTTTTGTCTTCACGTTCTAACTGACCGCGGTTTAAGAGTTTTATTCGTGTGAATGATTTGCATTGAGGATCTTATTTGTTCTGATACTGGCTTTAAACACAATAACTGAAAGTTCGTTAGTAGTACTCAGACCCAATCTTCAATTTTCTTCTCTACACTGAAATCAACAAAAACACGAAGTGATTTTTGTTATTTTCACTTTCCTGTCAATTTTGTGAGTCTCTTTGTCCAGTTAATTTTCACTTTATCTCCACTTTTCAGTCAGTTTTCGTTGCTCTTTCCTTTTTTTTTCACCAGTCTGAAATTTTGGCGGCCGGTGTTTTGAAGAAACGCTTTTCCGCTGTCACCACTGTAACGTTTCCTATCATCCGGCACTGGTTTTCGGATCTTTACACAATACTCAACACTTAATTCTTCTTCTGCACAATTCTTATCTTATGCGATTTATTTGGAACTCCTCGCCTATAATCTAGTTTAATGTGCCACCTTAAAATCAATTCCACTTTTAGTTATTCCAATAACGAAAAATCACTGTTTTAGGTCAGCTATTATTCATTTCACGCAATTACCCAGAAACACACTCTCGAACCGAAACTCCGACCAAACTCACGCCGCAAACGCTCCCAATCTCGACTCGGATCTTACACGCCAGCGTCGTACACAAGAGTCCCTTCCATCTTGGCGGGTCGGTTTTAAAGGGTTGATTCTCCTCTCTGGCGAGGAACTCACTCTCCTAATTGGTAGAACTTGTCGTCTTGTACTACCTATCCGTGAGCGGTGAGCAGAACAAATCCGCAGGTGAGTCACCGTCCTTCGCTCTTCGTGGTGCGGCTGGAAAGAAAAACTTAAGCAAAAACAATCCGATTGCCCGCCACCTATAAAAGCTAAGCAAACAGGAAAGCTGCGTAAGTAGAAAGTTCTCGCGCACGTTTGTTTGCTTTTACTCTATAGCGGTAAAATTATGTCACTCTAAATTTGGCACTGTAGGATTCCTGGCCAAGGTAAAACAAACAAAACCAAATTGACTTCTGGGTTTGCAGTTACGCAACAAACCACTGCAACGAGGATGCACCCGTTACTTTGCTTCGTCAGGCTTTATGCAAGAAAACTATCATTTCCCGGATACATAGAAAGTACCGTATCATGATACTAGGCTGGTACACGACCTGCCCTGTTTGAGCCGTATTCAGCCGCTTCCAAGAAAGCGCAGCACATCCCAAGACTCTAAAATTGCTCTGAGCTGTGAGGGTGCCTTTGGGGTCGATCAGCTTATAGAACCTCCATGATGTGCCATATGTTCGAACAAGCTGATCCATAACCTTTTGCCACTTTGGGAGCTCCACCAGGACAATGGGAGAGACGTGAAGTCGGGTTACATCAGTAGTAAGCCAGAACTCAGTAATAAGTGAAAAGATGGTCATCGAAATTTCCTGAAAGATCAGATTCATATGCTGGAGCTCCGGGGTGTACTGATCAAGCACGGGAATGAAGAGTGCTTTCTTCAGCCTCGGGAAGAACCCCAATTCACCATTGAGCCTTCTGAAGTGCTCCTCTTCAAACAGGGGTCGGATAGTTGTCTCCCAGTCAATTGATTTGGCTTGAAGCCCGAGGGTATGGCACAAGACTCGAATTCGTCGGTCAATGGAGATGTTGAGTTGGTTTACCGCGTTGGCATTTATTGTCTTGATGATCATTAGAAGAGCAGCATATGCTGCGTAGATCATGGTCGCTGTTGTGTGGAGGGCATACCCCTCAAATGGTGTATTGCCGTCATATTCCGGGTGGGCTTCAACCATTAAGGCAAACATTTCCTGTGTGCCCTCTCCTACGACTTCAACCCCCAAACCGAATAAAACGCAATCATGCAATAATGTTTTATTAATCGCAATTTCCAGCGTACGAAACTGGTCAGCGTAAAAGCGTGCGTTCTTAACGCCACCTTCGACTATCTCCTCATGACTATGTACTTAGCTCAATTCCAAGTGCGCGCTCGATGATAGTCGCAACAGAATCCGCCCTGTATCGGCCGCCGGTGATGTATCTCCAGCAATCAGCCAAACCACGTGTTCACAGCTACCGATGCAACAAAGCAGATGAACAATAACCGCCGTACTATGGCGATCTGTACAATAGCGATCCGAACAATGGCGAATCCACGCCGTGTAGAACAATCACCGCACTGGTCAACAACCAAAACGAACTTTCTCAACTGGGTCAATTCCCTATTCGCGACTCCGGGACTATCCGGATTGCACTTATGGGCGATTACACTGGTGATGAATCCCTCACACGGATAGGCAGACTGCTTTCTACCGCACAACAGAACACTGGTTTACTGAACGAAAACTAGAGCGTTTATTGAGACGACTAGTTTACTCGCGAACTGAAATTAGACTGTCCGTACTATTTAAAATGTACTGATGATCTACCTACTTTCTCTTATCTCCGGGTGACCGGAGAGATAGGTTGAGTGATATGGCTAGTATCTCTGCTGGATGGATGCTGCGAGAATGGGTGACCATCTCGCGATCATCAGGGATTGACTCCGGTTGTCTTTTTTCTGCGTTTTCTGTTCTGCTCGCAGTTCTTTGTTATGCCGCCTGTACATGTCCCTGCAATGAAAGCTGCTAGGGCGTACTCGTTGAAGAATGATGATAATGCGTACCAATTTTGTTGGTATTTAGGGTTTTGTTTCGAAAAGATATTAATATTTTCCATGTAATCCTTGGATTTCTGGTAGTATTTATGTATTGATGTTGAATCGTTCATTTTGTTCTGCCAAATCTGAATCATATATGTAGGTGGATAATTCTTGTCTATCACCTATAGCGTTAGTTAGAATGTAACACACCTCATCAAAATCTTGCGGATTGCCTGCTAGACATAAAATCTCTTTCGACTTTTCCTCTATTTTGTTTAGTTTTAGTACTGCTGTTACGTACATTCTGTACTGGGTGGTTGTCACCAGTGGTTGGAGGGTTTCTAATGAGTCTTTGGCTGTTGCAAACCATGCTGATAACTGCCTCCTATCACCATGATACGTTAGTAAAGACTTTATGGGGTCTGGGATTTTAAATAGGTTTTCAAATAGTTGGTTTGTTGGCGGTACGCTTGGTGTTGGTGTCGCGTTGGAGGTACTGCCTGCGACGGTGGAATCAATTTTGTGATTTAATTCATTCAGTTTTTGATCTTGTTGCTTTTGGTGTTCTAAGATTCCTTGTAGGCCTCTCAGTATGTCACTCATTTGAGAATTAAGATGCGCCATTGTGTCTTCTTCTGGGTTGAAACTAATTGAGTCGATCAATGGGAGATCAATTTTTAGAGGTACGTGTGAGTATTCCTCCGATGCTTCTGAATCACTGCTTTCTTCCGAGACTGAGATTCCGTTTTTGAAGAATGGTCGTTTGACTTGTTTCAAAGTAGCGCTCGTTTTATGAACCTTCGACATCCACTTGGTTATTGTGATCCTATTCAAGTGTTCACGGGTTTCCGTATGGTTTCGATTTTAAAATTCAGAGTGTCTATCTTATAGTGCACTCCAACTACCTAAAGAATCTATCTTATAGTGTGCTCTAATGACGTAAGCAACGTTCGACAATGCGTACCATTGGTACTTCGCGTATCTGCAGGTATAAAATAGACTCCATTTGTGGCCCTTAGCCTCTTGTCCAGTTACTCCTATCCCCGTGGTGCCGCCTGGGGTACGAGTAACCGTAGAGAAGATCGGGTAAGCTACCCCGGTGGGACCTTGGTCGTATGCTGACAGGGAAGGGGGGCTCCTCTCTTCTGAGGGTGTAGCTTATCAGAGCGTTTGTTCTCCATGTTATGGGCATTCTCGTTTCGATGACTGTTGGTTCTGATAATACTCTGGAGTCACCGCAAGAGCTGAAAACTTCTACGTTGGGATTTGTGTCGATAAATATTATACTTCTTATGATCTCCTTTACGCTGATCCTTTGTTCTGCCTTTCTCATTGTACGCCTTGGCTTTTGATGCGTCAGGATTCTGTACACGCACTCGTCTTCTAGTGGTGTTGATTCTTCACAAATGTTGCATCTTTCTCGTAGTGGTATGTAACTGGATGACTGTACTGATCCGCGATTGGTTGATGCTGACTGTCTGTAGGTTGAGAAGATCGTAGGGGCTGCTGTCCAGAATTGGGATCTTCACCAGGATGATGATATTGTCTTTGCTCATTGTTATACTCCCTGAGCTAAATTGGAATATTTCATCTATGTATTTCAAATCTAAATTTTGATGAACTAGTTTTTGAAAAATATACTTTTTATCCTCTAATGAGAGAATGTTTTAGTTTAAAAGGTCCTGTTTGGAAAAGTTCTATCTCTTATTCTATATCTTCGAGGGCATGAAATAACAAATCAGTATTAAAAAGTAAGAGGTTGTTTCCAAGAAACGACCGCCAAGTTGACGTTAGATAACGTTAGCCTCTTCTATTTCCTGGCTTGAGATCGTCACGAACTTATGAAAGATTTCTACTGTTAAAAATCCAATTAATTTTCACACTATTTGTTGCATATCAATTCTGATTTATTATAGACATTGTGTGTTATTATTTTGTGTTAATACAAAATAATCACTTTACATGTATTTAGAAGCTTAGGCCATTATATTGAAGAATTGATTTTTCAGTGTATACTTAATCATTGTTAATTTGGAGCAATTCATTCAAATTACTCTTTTCCATTGATTTTGGGCTACGTAATATTTGAATCATTCGTTAACAATAGAAAATATATTGCATTCCGACAGCAGTGCAGAAGCGTCCTAGGAAACATTCTCAAATTGTCGTTTTAGATCTAAGGATCTAAGGACTGGCTCTGAAGGAACTTCACTGAGCAGGAGTTTATCCCATGAAGGAAAGATCAGCAGTTGCATGTTTCTGACTGAAAATGTTGGATGCCAGAACAATTTCCGTAGCAATTTGGCCCTGATCTGTTAAGATCTTAACAGTTTGGCAAGCCTGCAACCGATTTTCCTGAGGGACAATGCTGGACACGTAGGATGCCCTGGCAAATGGCAAGACTCTTTTTAGAATGTCACCATCTGAGGCACCTGCCACATTGCTCAGAAGCTTGTTCTCCTCAATCAGATAGAGAAGCAATACTTTTATTAATGAGGTTCCATTCGGACCCTTAGGGAAAATAGCAGCTGCTATAACAGTTTGCATCTGCCTGGGGAAGTCATTTCCGAAATCATTCACGTTGAGAGTGACAGCTCTTGGGACAACTACCTCCCCATTAGCCAATATGAAGAGTGTTGCCATTGGGAAAACAGCTGCCACTCTTGATAGGGTTATTACATTATTTCCGCCACGGGCCACACTGTTAGACAGATTGTAAACGGTTTTTAAATTAGTGATTCATAATTTGCCAGTTTCATTTGTTCTGACAAGCATCTTGTCAATATTATTGCCTCTGCTAAGGAAGAGGATGATCATAGTACTAACATCGCTCTGGATATCAATTCTTGCCTTGCCAGCAGAGCCTCCTCTTCTGAAGATATCTCTCACCAAGAACATCGAGGCCCTGATATTCAAATTCAGGTAAGGTGTTCTTTAGAATAGTGATGAACGAGTCATCAGTCAGCTTGTTGACAAGGAGGTTCATCTCCGTGCGAACATCATTAAGGTTGTTGAAAGTAGCCATCTTGTATATAGGGGCGTTGGGATTTATGGGTCTAAGATTTATCCTTTAAATGGTGGTTAGTTAATGCCTATAATGGCTATCAACAGCTGTCCTCTAATAGCGAGGAGGTGAGCAGGTTTGGAGGAGCTCTTACCAGCTCGAAATTTTGCACGATGGGTCCATCATCTCCTAGCTTGAACTTCTCCTTAAGAAGCAGGTCGAAGAATAATCCTGCTCCGATGATAACACCCACGCCACCGGGTACAGTGAAGAGTGGATCGGCGAGATGTCTTCCGGAAGATCCCAAGACTCTAAAATTGCTCTGAGCTGTGAGGGTGCCTTTGGGGTCGATCACCTTATAGAACCTCCATGATGTGCCATATGTTCGAACAAGCTGATCCATAACCTTTTGCCACTTTGGGAGCTCCACCAGGACAATGGGAGAGACGTGAAGTCGGGTTACATCAGTAGTAAGCCAGAACTCAGCAATCAGTGAAAAGATGGTCATCGAAATTTCCTGGAAGATCAGATTCATATGCTGGAGCTCCGGGGTGTACTGATCAAGCACGGGAATGAAGAGTGCTTTCTTCAGCCTCGGGAAGAACCCCAATTCACCATTGAGCCTTCTGAGGTGCTCCTCTTCAAACAGGGTCGGATAGTTGTCTCCCAGTCAATTGATTTGGCTTGAAGTCCGAGGGTATGTCACAAGACTCGAATTCGTCCACAAGACTCGTTGTCCACGAAAATCTATTAGTACATCGGCTAAGTCTCGCTGTACGTTTTAGCACTTGCGTCAAAAACTACCCGTAATTTTGTCGATGTGGAGTCAGGCTTCTCTACGCAACTGTGTGGGATGAAATATTTTATATTGTAGAATTGTTCTGCGGAAACGGGTTCCATGTGTCCCATTTCAACGTATTCCTCCATAAACTTCTGGTATTCTGAGTACTTCCTTCTGTCTGAAGCTAGTCGTCGCTCCAGCGTCAGGAATCTCCTTCTGGCTTGTTCGAATGATTGCCCGAGTTGCTGGCAATTGCTTCTGAAGGGCATTCGCACTACAAATCTACCTTCTGGATCTACGATTGTGTGTTGCGTGAAATGCTCCTCCGCTTCTTTGTTGAGAGTTTCTGGCTTCTGACCTTCGTGTCCAATTTCTTCAATTTTCCAGAAATTCTTCTTTGGCATCTTCGGACTTCGGATAGTTGTAGTCATGTGACTTGACACTCTGAACTCAGAATCTTGAATCAAGTTTATTGAAATGAAAGTAAAAGGAGAAAGTTCTATGGGTATGCTGCACGAGCGAAGTGAGTGCGTTTGTAAAACATTGCATGACCATGTACCGCACATGTGGCAACAGTTACGAAGGTTTCAAAACAAGGAATTGAGGAGAGTTTAACTGCTGACTGGGAGGTCGCAGTTGTTTATGCATATTTTGGTACTGACTGTGAGGTCGTCGTAAATTTAGGAAAGCAATTAAAATAGGATATCTTTAATGAAAATGTTTACCATACGTGGGTCATTGGTACAGTACTGAATTATGAGAAATGTAGTAATGCTACTACATCTGGTCTTTGGGCTTCCTCCTCCTCTGGTTGATGTTCAACTTCAATCTGTTCATCCTCGTTATCATCTAGTTCGTTATTGACGTCTGCGGGGCCTAAAAAAGGAAAACTGTTAATGTCTATATCGTTTTCATCAGTTCCTTGTGGTTGCCCTTCCGATATTTAACTTCATAGTCGAAGTTTTCCAAATTAAGTCTCCATCTAATAAGTTTTTCGTATGTTATCGGTTCATAATTGTTCAGATGTGTCAATAGGTATTGGAGTTAGAAGTTCGAAATTGTTTACTTCAATGTTGACTACCTCATTCAATTTTGGAGGACTTGTTGTTGTGGTTAAGATTCGAATAACAGAAGACTTTCCTTTTGAATTGAAAATTCCTGGTTCAATAACGATTTTGTCCGTTAATCTTTTGAATGTAGGAACAAACCAATCGCCTTTTTTGTGTTTTAATTTCTAAAGTACGGCTGGATATTTTACTGGAGAGGAGGTGATATATTTTGAAGGGTATGGAAAGCTTGTTAATAGTTATTGTACAGTTTTCGAAGTTGATTAAAGCTCTATTGCTGGCTAAAAATTCTGATCCTAAGATGTCATCGAAAAAAGTGTGAAATTCGAGTTCATAGAAAATTTGTGGTGATATCTGTAGAAAAGCTTAATTTGTTTGTCGTTACTATAATCGTAAATGAAGAGGGCAGATAGTTCAAGTCTCTGTTACTGTTTTCCGACTAAGCAAAAATTGATTGCTACTGGGTCGTCTTCATCGGACTGCGACTCGTCGAAATCCGAATTCACCTCGTTGTTATGTAGCTGTCTTCTATTCAGCGTGAGCCTGTTTTTTAGACGGATCAAATTCCATACTTTCAGCATTTTCCGTTGGGTATATTTTCGGGTGTTGGTATGGTATATTTTTTCTTTTGGGTTTTCTTCGTTTGGTTTGTTAAATGGTCTTCTATTGGCTCCGGTTGTCTTTTTTCTGTGTTTTCTGTTCTGCTCGCAGTTATTTGTTGTGATCTAAATTTACAGAGGAATGCATATGCGTCCTCTATTTCTTTGGGGCGTGCCCCCTGTACATGTCCAAAGTAAGGATCGCGCAGTCCTGCAATGAAAGCTGCTAGGGCGAACTCATTCATCAACGATGATATTACGTCCCAATTTTGTTGGTATTCAGGGTTTTGTTTCAATAAGATTTTAATATTTTGTACGTAAACTAGGATTTCTGGTAGTATTTATGTATTGATGTTGATTCGTTCATTTTGTTCTGCCAAATCTGCCTCATATAGGTGGATAGTTCTTGTCTATCACCTATAGCGTTAGTTAGAATGCTACACACCTCATCAAAATCTTCCAGATTGCCTGCTAGATATAAAATTTATTTTGCCTTTCCCTCTATTTTATTAGTACTACTGTTACGTACATTCTGTACTGGGTGGTTGTCACCAGTGGTTGGAGGGTTTCTAATGTGCCTTTGGCTGTTGCTAACCATGCTGATAATTGCCTCCTATTACCATCATACATTGGTAAAGACTTTATGGGGTCTGGGTTCCTAAATAGGTTTTCAAATAGTTGGTTTGTTGGCGGTACGCTTGGTGTCGCGTTGAAGGTGATTTAATTCATTCAGTTTTTGATCTTGTTGTTTTTGGTGTTCTAAGATTCCTTGTGGGCCTGTCATCATGTCATTCATTTGAGAATTGAGATGTGCCATTGTGTCTTCTTCTGGGTTGCAACTCATTGAGTCAACCAATGGGAGATCAAATTTAGAGGTACGTGTGAGTATTCCTCCGATGCTTCTGAATCACTGCTTTCTTCCGAGTCTGAGATTCCGTTTTTGAGGACTGCTCGTCTGACTTGTCTCAAAGCAGCGCTCTTTTTATGAATTTTCGACATCCACTTGGTTATTGTGATCCAATTCAAGCGTTCACGGGTTTTCGAATGGTTTCGATTTTGAAATTCAGAGTGTCTATCTTATAGTGCACTCCAACTACCTAAAGAATCTATCTTATAGTGTTCTCTAGTGACGTAAGTAGCGTTCGAATTTTTTTGCTACGATTTCTGACCCGTAGAGTCTGTTTGCGCCGACCAACGAAAGGTTTAGGTTCAGTACGAGTGTATATATTCACCACTACAAGAGCAATAGTTAGATAACTAGTGTCCGAGTAAGCTTAGATATATTTATACCTCTCTAGGTCCGAACATCTGGTGAAGAGGTGAAGAAAGGCGTTGACCACTAGTCGTCTGACCTTTGATTCGGCCAGACTCCAGAGATGAATGTCGTCCTATCTTCTAGTAACTGCAGAACCGGATCACACTTCGTGAGGTTTCTTGATTCTCACAATCATTGTTTTTCACTTCACTTAGCACCAAACGCCTTTAGGCTGCGCCAATTGTACGATCGTGGCCAGTGATACCTGTTCAAAAAAGGGTTAAATACCGTTTGTTACCATTTCACTCACTACTTTTTAATTCATAACAATTCGATTAGCTTTAATTAAACTGTTCTCTCGCGTAACGATCCTGTCTCGATGATGTCCGGGGTAGAAGAGAGCGTACCAATTTCGGTTAAATTCGTGTTTATTTTAATATTTGATTTGGGGGGTACAATTATTTTTACAGATAATATGGTCGGCCAAGGGTCTTTCAATCTTGGTTGATTACTTTTAATTTTTCTTTGATTAAGTTATTTTTACAGTTCGGCGCTGGTATTTTTTGTCATTTGATAACCTACTTAACTACTATGTACAAAAACAGAAAAGACAAAATTTGATAACCTAGGGGGTGCGACTGCGGACGACCTGCGTGCGGCAACGAGTCCTGTACCTCTCGATAGACTCACTAAAGCGATCCTCGAGTGTCTCTACTAGACCGATGAAGGTGATATTTAATCATTGATTAAAAGACTTGTTTGGTTCGAAGACCCAAATTGAACTTTTTTATTAAATAAATCTGGATTCCTTAAATAGGCCTAAAAGTGTTGCACCGGTATGTGCTACATTAATGGTTTTGCTGGGGTTCAGAAACCTTTAGGCACGGTATATTTTCTGCTGCACTGTGCTTTAGCCACTTGAGTTTGTTATTATCTATGTTATTTTTCTGAACTAGCGGGGGTTCAGAAACCTTAAAGCATTCTTTCTGCTTAATGTTCTTTGTTGGATTACTTGTAAATTTATGCGCAGTCAGGGGATTCTTCACGTTAGATCACTTTTTAAAAAGCACAAACTTTAAATACAAAGTGTCTATTGATATAAGTAACCTTACTTGTACACCTAACTAGCAAGAACAAGAGACCGAGCCACGCTGCTGGCTCGCTTTTATTAATAATTAGTGCACACCTTGCACATTCCTATGCCTAACACCTGATTGGTGCACCGCGTGGCGTAATACCGCCGCGTTGCGCGCCAATCGTTCCTATTGGCTAATCCACCTACCAGAGTTTCCTGACTACTCCCCGTCTACTTGAAAGCCGCCCTCGGCTTTCGCGATCTTCGGCAGCTACGGTCCTCCGTTGCTCCGGGCGTTCGTCGGTGTGCAGGGTCTTCATTGTTGCGGGATTAACCTCGGTTTTCTAGGCTCAGGAATGGTACTAAGTTCCTCTCTCGATTCTGGTGGCACCATCTCTTTCTTGTTGACGTCACTAATGCGTAGGATAATACCTCGGAATAGACAAATGAAAAAGACTCCAATGCATATGATCATCGTAGTAGAGATTGACCCGAAAGAAAGCCATTTGAAGATGTTGAGCCTTAACTGAATGTTTTCCGTGGTAAGGTTCAACTTCCTAAGGGTTTCTCGATGCTCCAGGTGAAATGTCTGTAAATACTCTAGGGGTATACGGTCTATAATTTTGGTAGCATTTACCTTTAGTCCGGTCGTTGGTAAGAATGATTTGGTTGGTATGATGGTGTCCAGGTTGACGTACTCCTCTCCGTCTATGTATACTGAGCAATTTGACATTTGGATTAGAAAGGATCCAACTAAACTTCTCGGTTCATCCAAACAGTTTGATGATATGGTAGTGTTTCCGTTGTTGATGATGACATTGACTTCATCAATTCTCTTGAAGAGGGGTCCGTAGCCTTGAGGTTACGCTTTCGCTTCATAAGCGGAAGGTCATGGGTAAGATTCCCAGCCCCTCCACAAAAAACCCGTCCAGCCACCAGAAGACGCCGCACGGAGGACCGTGCATAGGGGAGCATATCCATCCTTCGTCAGTATCAGATGGTGACTGAGACAAATTGACCCACTTCGCAGGCAGCTAGCCTCAAACGACTCAGGAACACGGCAAAACGAACCACCGCAAGAGCAATGGACTATGGCTTATGGAAATCGATTGGACCAACAGCAGAGCACTCTCTCCTACCTGCTCGGTGTGAGAGCAAAAGAGCAGAAGAGAGTGAAAGCAGATGTAAATATAGATTAGTTAAAAATAGAACTGTATCGGTAAGGAAGATACAGATAAAACTGATTCCGGCACAGTAGTGGCTACGAGCACGGAGTGCCTTATAAAAAAAAAAATTCTCTTGATGTGGTTCTTGCTGTATGCCTTTTCTATGGGACAATCGGCTGGAGATCTGGGTGTTAAGGTCTGCAATTCTATTCTCGACAGAATATCACCATTTATCAATCTTTCTTTGGTTTTTTTCACACTCCTTCTTTAAAAACACAGAAAATACTGTGTGCTCCACTGAGTGAATTAAGATTTCCTCAGGTTGTGCTGTGATCGGAACCGCCTTATCACATTTATCCACCTTATATAAGTATTCTCCTAATTTATCATCTTTGGGGATTTCATCTTTTGAAATTCCGATCCATGTACCATCATCAAAAGAAAATCCGGTCATCCCACAAAATTCTCGCACACATATCCTCTTTGTTGATTGCAAAGGATAATCCGGACTCCAAAAAGAGTATTGTCCTTTATCACCTTTCCGAGCAAATACATAGACTTGACTCAATGTCTCCTTCAGACAACGAGGTAGATTATTATCAATACTCATCCACATCACTCCTTCCTTAGTTGTGTAGCAATGAGCCTTGTTACATTTTCCATTCAGAAACAAATCCGAAATCTTGTGTCCCTCGTAAGGATCAAACAATACAGGATGTGGCCGAACTTCAACTTGAATATTGTTTTCTGCTGATGTTCTTAACCAGGAACAAGATGCCGCCGGATGTTCAGAAGCCTTAAAATCACCTTTCAACCAGTCTATGATGGCTTCCGAACATTCCATATCTGATATTTTGGAACTGTCTGTGTAATATTTAATAGATTGACTACCAAAGAAGTTTTCTGTGCATTCAGTAGTCAGAATTGTTTTAATACAGAGATATCCATCAGATGTATAATTATCACGTAGTAGAGGTGCATATGACCTTATTCTTAGTCCGTGTTTTCCCTGGTATCCTCCGGTATCACAATCAATAGCAGATAAGTTGGCCAATAACCATTTTAGGATAGGTGATGTAGGAAACAAAATGTCTATTCCTATGACATATGTCAATAGATAAGACTTAATTAAAACTCTCAAAACCCGTTTAATCATTTCAATAGATATTCTAAGTTTACAGTATGAACTGTGTAATGTAACTTAATGATTCTCAAGTCTTCCGCGTCAGGGCTACCGGAGATGTATTTCCAAGCTGAACCTAAGGTTTCCCATCTCTTTCTACGTCTCGACGTAACTGGCCTTAGTTTGGTGTAAGTTTCGGTTAGTTTATTTAATTTTAGATTAATCAATGGCCCTAATATATCATCTTTCCAAACCCTATTTTCGACTACTAGTTTAATCTGCTCGATCGCTTCCTCTATGCCCTCTAGGTTTATTCTGTGTAGAATCCTAAGGCTACTGCTGCTGATTCTAGCGTCGCCCATCATTACCACTGCAAGGGGGTTCTGCCCAAGGTCGTGGACATGTAAGAATTTTGAAGCCACCGTCGCCAAAAAACATAGTCTGAAAGTAAAATAGTTGGGTGTTAGAGAAGTTTGATGTCAGTCTTGAGTGTCTTTATGTTATGTCCGTCGGTGACAGTCTTGTCCGTCTGTTTTGTTACGTCTATCAGTCTGTATCGGTTGCCAGAAGGGTGTGGCTTAGCCTTTCCTTTGACCAATACTTGTTTTTCACTTAAAATTTTGTATTTGTTTTCATCTGCTTTAGTTTTGTCGTTCTCTTTTGTGGCCATTGCCTTGATATTGTCCCGAGCGGTTTGAATATTCCTTTGCCTCGCGAGATTAATTTCTGCAGGGATCAAGGATGAACTCGTTCCGAAAATAATTTCGCGGGGTTTCAGGTTAGTGGCGCTATGCTTCGTATCATTATAGAGCGCTGTTATAATTGCCAGTCCCTCGTAGAGAGTCAAGTTTTCGACTTTGCTACGATTAGCTAGGTACATTTCAAGCAATGTATTGTATTCTTCCTGCTGTTCCTCTTCTTCAGGTTCACTTATGATATCATTCTCCTCCGTGTGATTAGTCTCGGCCCTTGGGTTACTGTAGAACGGTTTTTTATGTTTATGAAAGGTGTTGGGTTGCGAAGCGCTAGCTTGTGGGGGACGAGAATCGTTTGCCTGTGCATTCTGTGATTTGTATGGAGTAAATTTGCTTGAATACGTTTGCTTCTGAATGGGTTTCCTAGTTTCGGCGTTTTGATTGATAACGACGGATTGATAAGCGTCGTCAAGTGATTTTGGTTTAGAATTGCGGATAATTGAAGCTAATGGTTCACTGATCCCATCTAAAAATTTGGTCACTGTAAGGATCTCCAGCAGTTCGGTTGTGCTTAATGGGTGGAGCTGTAGGTTTGACTTCAGCTTCGTATTTAATTCTTTTATCTCATTAAAATACTTGCTGTTGCTTCTATCACCCTTGCGTATATGAAACAATTGGTTGAGATTTGTTACGAAATCTCTTTGATCGCCAAAATTGTCCGAAGAATTTGTTTCAACTCTTGTATTGTGTCTGGATTGCCGTTTGCACAAACAACTGTACGGGCTTCCCCTCTTAATTTATGTTTTATAGCCCTTAAGTAGTGGGCGTTTATAGAATCTGGAGCACCGTTCTCTCCTTTAATTTTGAACTCTTCGAAAAGTTCATCTACTTCCTGGAGCCAGGCATTTAATTCCTTTTTATTGCCTGTGTATTCGGACAATTGTTTAATTGGGTCGGGAATATGGTAAGCATTTCCCGTCCCTTGAACGAGGGCTTGAAGCTGTGCGATCTGATCCCCCAACTGCTCAAGTTCACTGCTGTTGTCACGATCGCGTGGAATTTTTACGGATAGAAAGTAAGGCTGGTATAGGCGGGAATTATTACTTACGATAAAATCCGTAGCATCTATTCCGGTTCTGTGAGCGGCTTAAATGTTGTCGTCCGTCCGGTCGATGTCGCTGCGGTGCTCGAAGGATGGTTCCTCGTGCTGATGCGGAGCGTGATGCGATTCCTCTGGAGCTGTTACACTAAGCACTTTAACAACACTCACTTTATAAATATCCCACTTCTGACACCAGTCAGGGGATTCTTCACGTTAGATCACTTTTTAAAAAGCACAAACTTTAAATACAAAAGTGTCTATTGATATAAGTTACCTTACTTGTACACCTAACTAGCAAGAACAAGAGACCGAGCCACGCTGCTGGCTCGCTTTTATTAATAATTAGTGCACACCTTGCACATTCCTATGCCTAACACCTGATTGGTGCACCGCGTGGCGTGATACCGCTGCGTTGCGCGCCAATCGTTCCTATTGGCTAATCCACCTACCAGAGTTTCTTGACTCGCCAATATTATTTTTCGACTTTTCAGTTGTAACCGTTCGGCGGAAATGCTCGAGGTGTTGTGACAACCGGTGGCTTTAGCGCCACTCTCGAATCCGAGAGACCACCGGCCGATTTTTATTTGCCCGACTACTGATGACCTTTAACCTCAGGGGTCCTCGAACGGTCGCTGGCTCAAACTCAAATTCAAAACGCAAAACTAAGAAAGACTAGCTTTTCTCCTCCGGACAACAAACCCACTGAAACTCATTCAACCCTCTGATATCAACAGAAAAAAACTAACAATGAAAATGAAAATCGAAGTATTAACGGAACGTAAACTAAGAGCAATTGGAATGACTTTCTCTATTGCACCTAAACGGAAACGGAATAAATAAAACGTAAACTACTCGATTTTCATAAAACATCACAATTAATTAATCAATTTATTGAACTTCGGGTTGGACTTATAGTTTGGGTTTGGACGGGATAGCAATTCAATAGATCATGGCCATGTCTAACTCTATCACATACCTGCGCAGGATTTTTCTTCGTCGACTTGTTGCTCGTTGACGACTCGAAAACGCCAGGAACCTCGGCGATGGCGGCTAGAACCTTCGTAACGATGGCGACGAGTACCTCCGTTGAAATGGCGGCGAAAGGGAACAATTCGCCGTCGCTGCCTGATTACTTTGCAGCGAAATGAGTCCGTGCTGGTATGGCCGAAATTAGAGTTGCGAAGTGGGTGGCGGTTGGACGGATGGCCTCCGATTTCTTCCGGAGAGCGATTCGCTACGACGGATGTCGTGCGGCCCGGGAATTGACCGTCTTCCTCCGGACAAGGACTAACGTACCTTCGTGCGGCCTCGCGTATTGCGCTCTGACCGCCCGTGATGAAATGCACCCTTACCGTTGGATCTGGTCCGGAATCGTGGTGCGCAATTGGCGACGCAACGCACGATCCGCGCTCTCCAATACTGTGGTCCGTTGGAATTGACGTAAGGGGACCTCCGTCGATTGATTGGCGATCGACGGTCTTTCTTCGCTTCACTTTCTGGCGAAACACCACACTCCGTTTAGCTACCCTTAAGGGCGGGCCTTGACGGTTGCACGGACTCAAGAAACTCCACAAATAATCTTCGTCGACTCCGGTCGACACACGAACTCCAGCCCTATCCAAAAAGCGCTAAGCGCTGGAAAGTCCAACAAGAAATTGTATTTAGTAAACTGAATTTTATCAAAAATCGAGTATCTTAATAGAAATTACCTTTTTGGGTGTAAACTGAAATAAAATTCCAAAAGTCGCGAATGTCGGACGCACCGACTACTAACGAATCACTAGAGAACAAACAAAGCACATGAAAAACGTTAACTCCAATTACTTTAACTACCTTTACTGTAAAACGTTTCTGAAAACGGTCACTAATAGAAATTAAGAATTACGACTTGACCTAAACTCGCGAAAACTTCTGGAAACCAGCCGATTTAGAAGCGAAATGACCGAGTTTCAGTTTTCTAACAGACAAGAAACCTACTTACGTAAAGAGCCTATTCTTTAATCTTTTTGCGCCCAAATTAAATTTGAAATGGCGAGAGTTCGCGCCTTCGGTAAACGAACAAGCTAAACGAATAAAAACATTACAATGGTTCCCACATCACTACACATATCCCATACTGGGTGACGTCAATTTAGTACATTTAGTCAAGACACAAACCTTATCGATACTTTACGTAACACTGAGCTCAATCAAATTCAAATTCAAGTGATTTTGCTTAAAAAGATAAAAACGTCAAAAGTTCACAAACTTTCCACTATATTTTTTCAAGAAAAAACGTAAAACGTTACACAGTTCTTCTAAAACTTGTTGGTGTTCATGAGTCACATTAGATTTTCTGTTCTTTATTTTTCATAATTTTAATGCACTAGCACTTTTTCAAACCTTCGTTAGCCGTACAAACAGCGCGGGCGACTTTCAATTTCGCGCATCAGGGTTTGCCAAATTACACGTAGGAGGATAGCAACAATAAAAATCACCATGCATGTGGCAATCACATGCACTGGGCCAATTCCTGTTGATGTCACTGGTTGCATCTGCTGCTGCACTACGATTTCTTCTCTTTTAGACTCCGTGCTCCCCATGTTTGATCACTATTGGATGGCGATCTTGGCCAATTTCATAATTTCCTTTTGTTCTTCTAGGAAATCAGCTGCTAGTTTTAGTACGGTTATCCGGATTTGTAGTTAAGCGGTCACTTTGCTTAGCACTTGGAGAAGGCTCCAAAGATTCTACCTGTCGTTAGGTCGCCATCTACTAGACCGATGAAGGTGATATTTAATCATTGATTAAAAGACTTGTTTGGTTCGAAGACCCAAATTGAACTTTTTTATTCAATGAATCTGGATTCCTTAAATAGGCCTAAAAGTGTTGCACCGGTATGTGCTACATTAATGGTTTTGCCTAGAAGTAATGGGTGAAGAGTTCTGGAGTACATATGCTGAGGTCAGCGTGACAAAATAATTGTGGTCCGATCGTTGCCTATCGCGATCGATCGAACTGTTGATCGAGCTCCCCGCAAATGCGTGGAACCTAGATGTTGGTTCATCGTTCGCGTCAGCATATATTTTTATGACCACCGAATTAACTTAACTGAAGATGGGCACGTCTTTTGACTGTGCACCACATGTCTGTATCTCGGTCAGACGGTGGACCTCAGAATTTCGCATTCGGACATTCAGATCCGTTCTCAGAAACTTGCTCTGAACCCTCTACAGCTTTAGATGGTGTGATTTAGCGCAACTCTCCCAGACCGGCATGCCGTACTCGATCACGGGACGAATGATTTGTTTGCAGACAGCAAGCTTGTTCTTTCGGGACAGTGTCGACCTTCGGTTTATGAGGGGATACAACATTCGCAGCATTGTGTTGCACCTGATCAGCTTGCTGTCCATAGTCAAACCTAGATAATCGGCCTCCTTGGACCATTTCACTGCTGTGCCGTTTAGGATGATTTTGCAATCCTCAGCCGGAACAAGTCTGGGGGATTTGGAGTGGGGGAAGAGGATGACCTGGGTCTTCGCCGCGTTAATACATATCTTCTAGCTGGTGAGGTATTCTGTCAGGACATCCAAGCCTCGTTGGAGTTTTGCCGTGAGCGCTCTGAACACTCTTCTACTGTAGACGATGGAGGTGTCATCTGCGAACAGAGAAAGCGCACCGCCTCCTGGGAGTGCGGGCATATCGGAGGTGAACAGGTTGAATAGCAGGGGCCCAAGGATACTGCTCTGGGAAACGCCTGCGATGATGTCGTGCGCGTCGGAAATTGCTCCATTTAGTGAGACCCGGAATGTCCTCGCTGACAGATAATTATTCACTATTTTCACCAGGTACCTGGGAAGATTATATTGTTGAAGTTTGAACACCCGGTCATCAGGCCATACATTATCGAATGCTTTTTCGACATCGAGCAGAGCCATGGCAGAGGATTTGGATAAGGACTTGTTCCGTCTGAGGATGTTGGTGACTCAGGGCAGTATGTGCACGGTTGATCGACCGCGTCGGAAACCGAACTATTCCTAAGCTTTGATAACGCTTGTCCGAGATTGTGTGAGCTGACGAAATGTCGACTTATTTCGGCTGCCTTCTCAGCAGGCGTTATCAAGCGATCTACGGAGCTATTGTTATCTAGTGGAACCAGCGGTGGAATGGGTCTAGGTTTTGTTTTTTAAATTTTTGCTAGCTTCTAGAACGGCTGAGCACAGTCTGGGAGAGCGCGGATCTTATTTGTAAAATTTTGGTTTCTGGGGTTCAACATTCTGGCCTTGATAATTTTGTTCGTCTGATTTACATCGGATTAAAGGGCAAGCCTGCGGATGGTGTTGCGAAGTCTGATCAAATCTTTAGTAAGCCTTTCGATTGGTATGTTGTTGCTCACCTGACTGGTTGCCGGCACGTGTCGTTCCCTGGTTTGGGAGATCGCTTCTTCGATGGCCTGCAGCTGCCGATGGACGTCATCAGTTGACTTGGCCCGCACCTCGTAGTTGACGTGGGTGTCGACACACTGCCGGAACTGGTCCCACGAATCCGTTTCGGTTTTTTCGGGGGTTCCCCAGGATTCGTGCTTCGCGTTAAGGTCGCCAGCGATGATGTACCGCCCGCGTCGTCGAGTTAGCTTGGTGATGTCCTGTCGTAATGCCGTTGCCGACCCGTCGTTGAGGCTCGGCAGCAGACGGCAGTTCATGTTGTGGCGCAAAGCGATGGTGACTCCCCTTCCTTCAAAGCCAGTACGATCTAGCCGCACAAGTCGATGGTTGGGAATGAAGACGCTCATCTCAGGCTTGAGGTGCGTCTCCGTGATGATAACGGTGTCGATGCTCTTCTCTTCGAGAAAGTCGACGAATTCAATACCTTTGTTCCGGAGGAAACAAGTGGAACGGCAGGCGCGTAGCCGTTGGAACAAGTTGCTGGTGTATTCCAACATTTGCTTCGGTGTGTACAGGGAGCCGTCGTCGGAGGGAGGAGGAGTACCGGGAGCACTAGGTCCAGAATTCCTCCATCCAGGAGGGGACGCTCTCTGCACCGGTGGAGCAGCGGCGGCGGCCGCAAAGCGTTGCTGAACGGAGGGGGGCAACTGGCGGGATGCCTGCCGGTGGGTTGGTGGTAGCGGTGGCAGATTGGGCACCTGGTAGCACACTTCGGTTTGATGCCCTCCTCCATTCGTTGGCATGACGTCGTTGCGTGCGCGCCGGCATATTTGCCACAGCGGGGTTTCATATGGCATTCTCTCGTCCCGTGGCCGAACGCGAAGCAGTTGATCTCGTTTATTCGAGCGGTAACGCTCCCATTCAACGACGATGTTGAAGCCCGCTCTCACCCTCGTCAGGCCCGCCATGGTGATGGAACCTTTCTCCAGGTGGGCCAGGTACAGGTTGTCCTGGAGCCTGCCTCCTTGCACTCGCCGGATGGGGAACACGTTCGTCGGCTTCAGTCCGGCCAACACCATCTCCTTGATGATAGCCTCCAGGGTGCATTCCGGGAGCCCTCGAATTAAAACCTTCAACGGCTTGCTACCGGGGGCATCGTGGGTATAGAACTCCAACCCCTTTGCCTTCAGCAGCTTACCGGCCTTCTCGTAGTCATTGCGGGAGTCGCATATGACCCTCGTGCCGGTGTGGCACAGCTTGAACAGCGGCTTGATGTTGAGGGCCGCTAGTTCCGACCGCAGTGCCGAAATGTCCGTCGTCGCCGCGAACCGGGTGCAACCTTCACCTTCTGGGGGACATGGTCCACTGGCAGGGTGCAAACTGGTTGTTTGCCAGCAACCTGTTGTACGCCGCCGGGGTGGCATCTTCATTGCGGGCTCGCTTCGAGGCGCTTGTATGCCCGTTGTCGGCCAGCGAGGCAGGGTTGTGGAATCCGCCTTCTGCTTTGGGTTGCGACCTATCGCAAATGCTATGGGTCGTGGTTGGTCTGCTACTACTTGCTGCAGGAAGGCTCGCTCGCTAGTCACACCAAGAAGGTATGATAGCAGGGAGCAGTCACAGGAAAAATATCGAAAAAACGCGAAGTGCACTTCGCACAAGAAACGAACTTCGGAAGCGAGCGAATCGAAAACAAACACGTCCGTACTGAACGGCACTCCGAAACAGAAAGAGAGCGCACCAGCGATTGATGAAGGTTTTTATAATTCAATGCTGCTGACCGTTCGATGCTAACTGCTGACATGGTTATCCACGTGATGTCGGGCTTCGTGCAACTCTAGTTTTAAGAAAATTGACTTTGAAGTTTTTTCAGTATTTTTTCTTTTTCATTCCATACAAATTTTATGGAAGTAAAAAAAAAAACAAACCAATCTTCTACGAATTATGTAATTTTTACCGTTGGACGAAAATATCACCCAAAAATACCGTTGGAAAGCTTGAAAACAGTAGAATTTTTCAGTATTCCTAGATCAAAACCGACAAAAATGGCACTTACACCTTTTTGCGTTTGGGCTTCTTACGTAGAACACTAAGCCGGCTCGGTCCCAGTGAGAATGTAACGCCAAGAAGAAGCAGTTCTGTTATTTATGAAACCCTTGCGGTTGGATAACCACGCTCGAATTTTAGTTACAACGAGATAATTATCCAAGTCGTTATTCCAAAGGTCCTGACATCCATTAAAATGGTCAAACAATAAATTAATCGTAAACGTCGCATTGCCATCTTATTATAATTCATATTTATACAGAAGTACTTTCTTTTTATTTCTACACGAGCAAAGCAATTGATGTTGCAGAAGTGACTATACCACAAACAAACATATATAACAGTTAGAACAATTATCTATTTAAAACATAGTACATACCGCGTTTTAACACCCAATGCTAAAAATACTGATATTCCGCCTTACGGAAACTAGGTGACGGTAGTGCGCAAACGTCAAACTCGAACAAAAGCGATACGAGCGCTTCGAGTGAGCATGTGGCTCACTACCAAATATTGGAATTGAACGCTATTTTGCTGTACTGTACGATGAAGTAAATCCGAGTGTTATGTCTGTTTGTCTGTGACTATACTATTGAACATTGATCTTCTGATTTCTTACCAATACAGTGGTATTATGTTGATCACGATAGCTATAAAAGCCGGTAGAAGAACTATAATCCAAATATGTTTTGTTAGCTATTTTGTGTATAAGATCCAACTAGCGTTAAAATAGAAACAATTGTAATCACATTATGTTTTCAAAAGTATACAGATAGAAAGGTAAACACTACATATGAAAAAGGAATCGTTCGTAAACCACCTGGTTCTGGTCTGGCCAAAACATGGTCCACACAAATTTAGTTTTTTGTGTAGGGTACAGACCACAAGAAAATGAGAGCTCGTGATTCATGGACAACCCCTAAGCACATAACTTATTTTTACATGTGAGCCATCAGTATCTGACTCTAGTTTTATATTAATTTCATCACGTGTACACTTAAGGGACCTCAGGAAGGTTTGATATATTTATTATACACTTTTTGTCATTCCAATTACATTGTTTCGTCATGATGAAATTTACAAACTGTCGAGGAAACTAATATTTTGAACAAAATTGACAAAACGCAAGTTCCGCATAAATCAGTGTAAATCTATTGGGAACGGCTTCAAAAGTAGGCACTTGTTATATTTTGTTTTGCGTTTGAATAGAAATTTTAAAATAAAAAAAAAACAAACCATCCGTTGCACTGAGCGTTTAGGTCGTCTAAAAAATATTTGTCCACGGAGCGAGTGGCATAATCTTTAGGCACCAATAGAATTCGTAAGGATAATTAAAAACTGTCAACGCATTTTTATAGGCCAACACTCCGCTGTGGCCGTATATGATATTCGAGACAGACTAGCTAAATAAAAAAGCAGCTTTCGTTAGAAACAAGGTAGCTGAATAGTTTTTGCAAGCAGAGCATAGCGGTGAGAATTATTATGTAGAACTAGTAATGTAATAAATGAAGATATACACTGAAACATAAGCACGGACTGAAACGTGGAGAGATATATTGGAGATCACTACAAAGAAAGCAGAAACTACAAATATGAAATTCGTATTCTTATGCAGCTATCTCAATGTATACAATAATCTGAAAAGGGTCAGTAGAAATAAACGCCCTCTATATATTTATACTGGAAATTAAAGAGATGCAACCCTTTTATTATTCATCCGAAATGAATCCTTAGTCCATATACTGCCGTGAATCGCAAGTCAGTCCCATCTGCATTTTCGTCAAAATTGAGTTGAGTTCAGTTTTCAACATCTCTTTTAACGCTCTTTCAGCTACACTAATAAAATAATATAGTTTATTCGGAAACATTAGGAAAAAACAGCAAGTCAAATTGTCCTATAATGAAAAGTAACCGCATATCAGTCCCACTACAGACTTTCGCACCGTGGAACACAAAACTGGTAGCGAGTCACCTTTAAGTGTCTTGGTCACTTTTCTGAAGGCTGTGACTGCAATCCCTATAAAGCAACTTTTGGAAGGCATTTTTACTTAAGTATGATTTTATTTTTAATTTGAAATGTTGAATAATGGCTAAATAAAGGAACTTACTTATTCTCAGCCGTTTTGTTCTCTTCGCCATGAAGGCTTTTTATCGACCAAATCTTTTGAAATTCTGAATTAAGATGCGCCTTTATGGTTATAGTATTGATGCAAATTTTGAGCCCAATAGGTTTAAGAAAACCATCCGTGACGAAGAGAACAAAGCTGCCAAAAATACAACACCCAACCACATTTTTTACGATGTTCATCTAGTTGCAAAAAAATATTTACTAATTTCGGTAGAAGGATTGCAAGTGTTTTTAACAAAAAGTATTCCTTACATTCACATATGTTCTATACTTTACCCTAAATAAAAGTTGCCTTTATCATCCTTGGAACATCATGCTGTTTAAATTCACAAACATGCTCGCAGCAGTAATGAGAAGCATTGCTTCATTTTCCTGGTTACTCAGAAAAGGTAAGACAGATTTTCGCAAAACGTTTTTGGATGAGCTGGTCCTGAATACGAAAATATTTCATTTTTTTTCTAGGCTGAGCTCTTCATGGAAAAATTGCGCATCATGACCCGTAAAACCCATTCTGAAGGAAGCATTATCAACGGCGTACAACTAAATTAATCAATTGCTATGAGTGTCACAGATACATTATTTTTTATCACGATTTATATATTATTTATATATACAAATGAACAAGTAAGAATGAAAGATTATTTAAAGCATTAATAATAAAGAAAAATAATAATAATACAATATAATACTACAATCAAACCCAAAAACCCGGTTGAATCAACCAGTAAATTTGTTTATTTCAAAGTCGTTCTTGATTATTTCAAACCATTTTCATTAGTTTGAATCAACCTACTGTTTTGGTTGTTTCAAGAACTGTCAAATCCAGCAACAAATTTCATGGTAGTTTCAAACTAACTTATGTCAAACTTATCTGGAAAATCGTGATCAAAATAACATAGAATTTTAGTTTGCTTTAAACGGTGCGTGTCTTTGATTTTAAACATAATTTTATTTGTGCAAATTTCAACCCAAAAATGTGTTTGTAATTACCTGCCACACGATATACACATGCAAAAATGGTCAATCGGCAAAGAAAGCACTCAGTTAATAACTGTGGAAGTGCTCATAAGAACACTAATCTGAGAAGCAGGCTTTGTCCCAGTTGGGACGTAATGCCAGAAAGAAGAAGATATTGTCTATACTGACATTGAAAAAGGACCAAAATATAATGAAAATATACACATTTCAATATAGCTGAACAATGACTGTATCAAAGTTGACCGAAACACTCGAACATCACTTATCTGTACCTATATTTTGCGTCTGTATTCTATTCCATTCTATTTAATTCTTCTCTTCTATTCAATTATACTCTACTTAAATTTATTCTTCTCTGATCAAGAAGGGTGTTCTTCTTATACATATTTTTACAAATGGACACTGTAATAATTAACAACTGCGAGCAAAAGATTTGAATGATACACTTTCGATATTTGTACGGCTTTTTAGCGCTTCCAGCTCTGTAAACAATTGCTCTGCACAGATTCTGACTCCTAATGAAGATTTGAATTATTATTTCACATATATGATATATATAATAGTTTTTATGTATTTTAACTGAAGCATTTTGTATTAAATGCTTTTCATTTGAGCTGGATCCTTGTTTAAAAGGTAATTTGAGCAAGTTTGTCGAGAGCTGGCAAGAACAGAGTCTGACAAAATCTTCGAAATATCATATCACCAAGTTTCATGTAAAAGGCTTGTGCAATGCGACTGGTCGAGGCTGATATAATGAGACCTGTCAGCGCTATAAAGTCGAACAAACATCGAAAGTGTACCGTTCAATTCTTTTGCGTGCATTTGTTGATTACAACATTGACATTTGGAAAAATTTGTACATATAAGAACAAGTAGGGTGGATCAGAATAGAATAAATTTAAGTAGAGTAGAATTGAATAGCATAGAACAGATTAGAATATAAAAGAATTAAATAGAATTGAATAGAATATAGAATACAGAATTATGTAGATACAGATATGTTATGTTCGAATGTTACGATCAACTTTGATGTTCCGCTATATTGATGTGTATATATTTCAATTATACTTTGGCCCTTTTCTAATGTCAATCTAGACAATATGTGTACGTGTGAATTTTATGCAACTTGCTAAATTTAATGAAATAAGAACAACCGTACAGGTGTAATGATTATGTATGCACCTAACCGTTGATTATAGATGAAACGGAATTCACCATGCAATATTCTTTCCATACACTTCAAAAGGGCGTATCTGCATATCCTGTCCAAGAATTATTCATTCATATTTGAATGCTTTGGACAATTTCCTAAAATCACTATCAGGCGTTAGATTGTTAGATATAATTGTTCGTGTATTGGTTGATAAGTAATAACTAAACATAGCATTGGCCCTTTTCAAATGTGTCCTAGATTTTTTTTAGGAATATGTGTTTTTCAATATCTTAAACCAGATAAAACATCAAAACTACTTATTTTTGTATAATCTCTTTGTTTAAACAAGTAAAAATGGCATATTTTTATGTGATTTCTATCATATAAACTTTAAAAGGGCGTAACTAAAAATTCTGACTAAGGATTTTTTTTTCAAAATCGGCCCAGAGGTACAAAACAACGTCAGGAATCAACTGCTGACCGTTTGAATGGTATATTTTATTTGATAATAACGGTAATTGGAGCACCGTGAGCATTATATGCGTATATAAAACTGACATGCATCAAATGATTACCCTATACGCGCATATAATGCTGTTACCGTGCCGCAATATCGTGCTTACTGGTTACTTCGACCTTTTGTCCTTTCGACCTTCTGTCTTTCGACCTTTTGTCCATAAACCTCTACCGACATTAGTTGAGCTGTACACTCAAAATAATCCAAACGTCATTGTTACGTGAAAAATCACGTAGACCCTTGAAAATGAACTCTCTTCGACTCTTACCTGACTAAGGTAACAAGCACTGAACCATAGGTATATATAAAATGAGGCTCCGCTAAATTTCACTGCGGTTGACCTATCAATCCTACGTGGAAATTACGTACACGGATTGATTCATTTTGATCGTGTTCACTCTGCAATTCATTCTGTGTTGTGATGGCGTCAGTCCAAGACAAGCTTTGAGAGTAATTGTTTCGACCGCTATAATAACATGAATTTTAAAGTAAATTCTGTTTTGGTTTCTGCAATAGCATTTTGGTATAAATTACACTTCTTAAGGCCAGAATTGCATAGCTTTTTTGATGAGTCAAGCGGCTTAAGGTGATCCGGTTTTGAACGAAATAATTTTCTCTCGCTGACAGCTAAACGTGAGTAAATCATCTAATTTTGCGTATTTTTTACTATTCAATCCCTTTTATTACATTCTCACTGTAACAGGAGCGGTACCTGCAAAAACCCGGTGAAAGAATCTAATCATACTTGTATCTAGAAGCGGAAGTATGCAGCAACCTACCAATTCCGATACCAAAATGTGTGTTTATTCTATAAATGTTCTGTGACGAAAATGTTTTAACTGAGGTTTCACATCTACCAGTCAGCTAATAAAAGTTTTATAAATATTGTGTATATATTTCGTTTCATAAAAAATATGAAATTGCAGACAATAAAGCAAAGCCAAGCAGATTATATTAACGACGATTTCAATTGACATTTACAGGAAGCTTTCTTTAGTTTCCATCAATTCCCTTGGTGGAATTTACGAAAAAATCACGTAACCCTTACGTAGTTCTCCGATGGAAAGAAAATAGTTCATTGGTTCATGCGTTCATTCTTCACCACCTATGATTCCCGTAAGAGCTACGTGAAAAGTGCGATGGAAAAAAACCACGTATGTTTTCACGTAACAATGACGTTTGGATTATTTTGAGTGTACGCTGCTGAGAAGTAGATCTGATTTCATAATGTCGGAAAAAATGTGCAGCTCAATTATTCCGCAAGTAAAAGTGACACTTCGCTCATACTGGATCGGCTGTCAAAATTACTTTGGTAAAAAAGATAAATTTTACTTGAGCGCTTTACGTTTCAGGTGCATACTAGTGATCCTTTATAGAGAAATAAGCGGGAGTAAAATGGAATGATTTGGCAACAGACCAGCAGTGCTGATTTTGCTCGGCGTCGAGAATAATATTGTAACACGGACATGACTTCCTCATTGCTATAAAGTGTATTTTGCTTCGTTATAGATGTTTGAGCTACATATCAAAACTAATAAACAGCCGAAAAAATCAAAAACTAAAAATCGCTTTGACAAAAATTCAAAAAAGTAAAACATTTAATTTTTTTGCTTCATGCGAAATTACTTTTACCGAAATAATTTCAAGCGGATTACATTACTCCTCAAGAAAAGTTCAAAACAAACATAACGCATGTTCGTTTGGCTCACACTTTGACAGCTCTCGCTGCTCGATTGGCTCACACTTTGACAGAAATGTCAGCTTCCGCGAATCTCTCTTATAAAGGATTTCTAGTGCATACCAAGCATATAGGAAGAAATTAAAATTGTTTATGCTTCATACATTGTGCATATTTTTATATTTATTATTTTTTTAAGTTTTAATTGTTATTTTTTGATACAATATAATTCAAGTATTTATCATCAAATAACGAATTTATATCCTTAATGAGAATGGGATTTTACTCTTCGCACTGTTATTTAATTAGGATGTGCAAAAATTCACCTGAATAAAGATTTATAGATTTAATGCAATATTGATGTTACGAGTTGTTTCTACAGTGAAATTCAATGCTACACAAGAAATTGATTCAAATCAATAATATTGTTATTATTTGAACTATTCTTGAGATAATTACTCTAGAATTCTTTGGGCAATTCTCCTGGGAATCGCCCCATAATTCCTCTTGAATTTCACCTTAACTCCTTTGGGACTGTTCTGGAAATCTTGGGATTATTTCTGATATCTCTTCAAGAAGAAAGAAGAACTTTCGGTATTACTTCTAGGATTTTTCTAGACATCCCTCTGTGATTCTTTTGAACATATTTTTGAGATTCTTGCAGAAATCCCTCTGTGATTTTTGAGTGAAGATTCATGAAATCTCCGTGTGATTATTCTATAGAGTATCTCCCTAGGACTCTTTCGGAAATTCTTTAGGAATACTTCTGAATTTCTTCCGGAAATCTCGGAATTTGTTTTGAAATGCTGGAAATTAAAATCTTAGAAATTTTTTTCTGAAATATTGCGGATATTTTTAAATGATTCCTCTGAACTTCTGAAAAATATTCTAAGATTTTTTCCAGTAATACTCCTGGAATACTTACGAGAAGGCATCTGGATTCTAAAAAAAGTCATCTGAGACGTTTTCGGAAATCCTTTAGGAAAACTTTCGGATATCTTTCTGTTGAAGAGCTAGTCCGCTAAGACGTAGATCCTAGCGAGGCTAGCCCGTCCACATCCGATTGCAAATCATAAGGAAATACAATACAGTAGATGTTTCCTTCAACTGGGCAGCTAACTGACTGATACCTCAATCAGCAGCTGCAACTCTCTTTATTCAAACCAGGTATCTATTTTTACAATTCAACATCCTACACAAATATCATACCTCACAACAAATCTTCCACACGTTTACCTACGACGGCGCATGCTTCTCAACCGACGATTCTTCTACCTGAGGTGCGACACTACCTCTATTCCAACACTCCTCCTTAGGGTCGCAACCTCAACTCCCGATCGTCTCCTCCTGTTTCGAAGCTCCTCCTCGTTCCGAACTTCGTGCACGCTCCGTCATCCATCCGAGCTCCTCCTGACTTCGATCCTGTCCACGAGCTCCTTTGACCAGCCAGCGCCATCCAGTGTCCTGTATCGCCTACGTTCCCGATAGATCCCGTCCTTCGTTGCGGCCAATCCATCCAGCCTGAGGATCCCGTCCTGCGCCACGCGGCTTATGCGGCCAATCCTCCTCCAGAACGATACATGCTGTAAGAACACGTTCCTGGGCCTATAACCTGTTGAAGAGCTAGTCTGCTAAGACGTAGATCCTAGCGAGGCTAGCCCGTCCACATCCGATTGCAAATCATAAGGAAATACAATACAGTAGATGTTTCCTTCAACTGGGCAGCTAACTGACTGATACCTCAATCAGCAGCTGCAACTCTCTTTATTCAAACCAGGTATCTATTTTTACAATTCAACATCCTACACAAATATCATACCTCACAACAAATCTTCCACACGTTTACCTACGACGGCGCATGCTTCTCAACCGACGATTCTTCTACCTGAGGTGCGACACTACCTCTATTCCAACCAGGGGGGGTATACGCAACGAGGTTCGCCTACCGTTCATGTTTTGTGGGTGTATTCGTTTAGCTCACAACGCTGCTAGGCATCCCGCTGTTTGAGTGTTGAAATGCATCAGCATTTGCTGTCTGGCATGGCCCGCGTTTCGACCTGTGCTGTTTGGGTCGGCCCGCATGAGAGATGATGCTGTTTGGGACGGCCCGCCCGAGAGATGATTGTTAGGCGAGCTTTGTTTGTAGTTGACAGCCGTACACCCACCCTGATTCCAACACTTTCGAGGATACATACTTTCGAAAATCCTTTGGAATTCTTCTAAAATGCCGCTGTAATTTTTTATCAATGTCCTTATAATATTTCTGGGACTCCTCCGAAAATCCTGTTGGAATTCTTTCGGACATCTTTGGATAAAACTTTTTTTTAAAAAAAAGCTTTTCGGAAAACCTTTTGGGTTTCTTTCGGAAATCTTTCTAAGGATCCTTTGAATACTTCCTACTAGATTTTTTTCGAAGATTGTTTCATAAGTTCTTCCGGAATTACTTCTACGATGTTTCTGAGCATTCCTCCTGAATTTTTCAAGAAATCTCTAAAAGAATTCTATAGAGTATCACACTAGGATTCTTTCGTAAATTCTTCTGGAATACTTCTGAATTTCTTCCATAATATCTTTTAAAGATTCTTCCGGAAATTATTCTTGCTCTTCCGTAAAGCTTCTGAGATTCATCCGAAAATACCATATCATCCAGATATCATTAAAAGATGCCAACGGACGTTTTCCTGTTTAATAACCTTTAATCGTGGTATTCGTCCGGAAATACCATTGGGATTCCTCAGACAATAATTCTAGGACTTTTCCGAAAAACTTTCTGAAATTCTTTTGAAAATCCTTCTGGGAATTTTTTTGGGATTGTAGAAAGATTTCCAAGATAATTTGCAAAAGAATCACACACAGGTTTCTGAATGAATTTTGGGGGGATTTCTGGAAGAATTACTTAAGGATTTTCGTTAAAATCTTAAGAGTGTCCCATGAAGATTTATGGAAGAATTACAAATGGATTTTTGGATGTACAGGGGATAGGCAAAATGATTGAGATAGGCAAAATTTTGCCCAAATTCAAATGCTTATAACTTTATGAAAAATGGATGAAATTGGATGCATCTGGAAGCAGTCGACGGCAAATTTGGTCCAGTTTTAGGAACTTCCTTGGCCATGCATATTGGCCACTGGACACAGGAGATGTTCCGGATTTTCTGAGGTCATGTCCAAATGTCATTTTTTCTGTCGCTTCTATTTTTGTGCGGTGTAAAGTTCGATAGATGTTTGCAATTTTCCTAGAAACTAGAACTAATAGGAAGTTGAATGCCACCGGACGCATTAAGATTGGTTGGAAATCTTCAGAAATATGACCATTTCCGTAAAACTGGTTCTTGAAAGCATGGTCGGTCATGTTTGTATTTCCAATCATGTTAATATTATACGGAGCTATATCCAAGCGGACACTAACCTTAAAAATGATGATTCCTGCAGCATATTCAGAACCATTAGATGCACAGACTACACTATAGAAGGTTCCAAGTACCCTGGGGGAAGTGGTCAATTAGGAACATATCCGGAACCATATCAATATGGGCATCAAACTTCATGATTTTTAAAGGTTATGCTTTCCGAAGCATTTCCAGCATCACCGGCTACCATGACCACTTTATAGTAGGTTGCAGGTGCCCCGGGAATATGGCCGATTCGGAACATGTCCGTTCATCTGTTTAGAATCACATTCTACCATAAACAGTAAGATCCATGGGACTTGGAAAATGGCGATCATTTTCAGAACCACATGATGTAATAACCACTCTATAGTAGATTCCAGGGGCTCCTAGAGATGTGGCCAATTCGAAACATGACCTCATCCCCCAGGGCCCATGGAACCTACTATACAGTGGTCGTATAAATAAGTTGCGCTGTAAATACTTCTATTAGCATCACCTTCAAAAATCTTGATGTTTATACCCATATTGATGTGTTTTCGGGCATGTTTTGAATTGGCCACATCCTCCGGGGCACCTGCAACCTACTATAAAGTGGTCATGGCAGCCGGTGATGCTGGAAATGCTTCGGAAAGCATAACCTTTGAAAATCATGAAGTTTGATGCCCATATTTATATGGTTCCGGATATGTTCCTAATTGACCACTTCCCCCGGGGTACCTGGAACCTTCTATAGAGTGGTCTGTGCATCTAATGGTTCTGAATACGCTGCAGGAAACATCATTTTTAAGGTTGCTGTCCGCTTGGATATAGCTCCGGATAATATTTACATGATTTGAAATACAAACATGACTGACCATGCTTTTCGGAACCAGTTTTACGGAAATGGTCATATTTCTGAAGATTTCCAACCAATCTTAATGCGTCCAGTGGCATTCAACTTCCTATTAGTTCTAGTTTCTAGGAAAATTGCAAACATCTATCTAACTTTACACCGCACAAAAATACAAGCGACAGAAAAAATGACATTTGGACATGACCTCAGAAAATCCGGAACATCTCCGGTGTCCAGTGGCAAATATGCATGGCCAAGGAAGTTCCTAAAACTGGACCAAATTTGCCGTCGACTGCTTCCAGATGCATCCAATTTCATCCATTTTTCATAAAGTTATAACCATTTGAACTTGGGCAAAATTTTGCCTATCTCAATCATTTTGCCTATCCCCTGTATTTCATAGTAATATCCACAAGAATCCCAGAAGTTGTTTCGGTAGAATCCCTGTAAAATTTGCAGGAAATTCACACCCGGAATTTCAGAGCGATGTCCAAAAGAACTCCAGAAAGATTTACGGAAAAATTCAAACGGAATTTCCGAATCTATCTCAGAGTAAAGGCCCAAACGCAAAGATAGCGGAACGGAAATGGAAAGCGGAACACAAACGAATCCTGAAAAAATCTAAGAGAGATATCCAAAAAAAAGCCCAGGGACATTCATGAAATAATTAGTGATGGGTTTCTGGAAAATTTCAGAGGGTTTATTATAATCATTTCGGATAGATTTTCTGGATTTTTGCAAGAAACCTTGAAAGAGTCCCAGATCTTTTTAAAGAATTTCATCCCTCAGAAAAGCAATCATGAAAACATTTTCGGCAGAATTCCAGGGAAATGTTAAGTAAAAAACCCGGAAGGATTTCCATAAAAATCCTAGAAAAATTTCCGAGATAATCCAAACAAGGAAGATGTTCGGAAGAATCACAGAGTGATCCTTGGAGTGATCAGAGATTCAACTATAATAGTTTGAGAAGGATTTCCGAAAGAAACTACGAGGAATTTCTGAGAGATTTCCGGAAGAATCCCAGAAAGGGTTTTTGGAAGAATCTCACAGGGATTCTTGAAAGATTCTCTGAAAGATTTTCTGTAGTATCATAGAAAAATTGCAAGAGTAATTCCAGAAGTAAATAAAGTAAATAAAGAAGTAAAATTCATAAAAGATTTTTGGAAGGAACAGCGCAAGATAAGTTTATGAAAGAAGTACAGAAGGATCTCATCAGTGTTGATAGACTCACACTCTAATCTCAATCAATACGCTCTCCCGTGAGAGCAAACTCATCATTTGCTTCGCAAATCTCACGCTTGAGATTTTGATGCAAAATCACGCAATCAACTCAAACCGTAAACAATGATTCAGTCGCAAAACCCGTCGAAAACTCGTGAAATCAGAATGTTGTTGTTGTTTACATTAGAAAGGATTACTATAATTCTACCAGACAAAGAAATTATTGTCGTGTGTGAGTAAACTGTGTAAATATGAGACAATGAGTCAAAAAGGTGAGCCAACTCATCCATAATTTTTTGACTGCTGAGTTATGAGGAATTGAGTTTTTCACAACACTGGATCTCATGAAAAATTTAAGCAGGATCTCATATAAGGATTTCCATGAGGATTACAGAAGGAACTTCAGAGATTTTTGGGATAATTTCAGAGATTTTTTTTCGGAAGAATGGGTTACATGCATGCCCTGATTCGCTGCTCGCCACATAGTAACGCACTTACGCTAACGAATTATTTTAAAAAATTGGGAACTATTTTCGAAAAAATATTTGGTACCGGTTGTGCCAATGATTCTGGCTTTCATGCACACCAAATATTTTTTCGATTAAAGCTTTCATTTAAGAGATATTTGCAGTTAGATGCCTTTCCCCATACAAAATAAAATGAGAAAACTCCTGCTGATCAACTGTGGGCAAGAGCAAAGCAGGTAATCCATTGATTAGGGGTTGCAGGGAGAATCTCAGTTAGATTTTCCGAAGAATGTCAGGAGGATTTTCAGAAGAATCCCAGAGAACTGTGGAATTTCTTGATGAATCCTATCTTAGATAAACGTCCGAAAGAATCCCAGAATAAATTAAAGAAGAATAGAAAATAATCATTAATGCATGCGTTCGAGAAATGAAACTGGCCATGGTGCAACAACCGCGCAACATTCGATGAATTATATGCAACAACAATTGATCATTAAAATAATCAAAACGGCCGCTATGAAAAGCATAGATAGTGCCACTGTAGTATTGTGTGTTTGACAGAACCGCAAAACTGTCACAATGTTAAATCACGTATACGGTGGCGCCTCTGTTTTGATGTGGTGAGTGCCGAAAAAGTTACCTTCAATGTTATTGTGTTATTCTTAGAAAAAAGTGCTCTTTCGATCAAGCTACAAAAAATTGTAACTTTTTCATCGCTAAACAAGGGTTTATTCACAAATTTCATAACGCCAAAAATGGTCATTTTTGACACCCAGCCACCCCCTCCCCTCGTAACGCTTTCTATATGAACGTTTTCCAAATTTTGTAAGAGCTGTAACAACCAAAGGATACCCACCAAAGGATACCCACCCCCTTTAGCGTTATGAAATTTGTGAATGAGCCCCAACCCAATTGAAAAGCCATTGAGCCTACAGATTGAAGTTTTCTTTAATCACAATTTAAAAAAACCGAAAGAACACAATTTTGATTTTACCATATTTATTAAACATTTATGTTATGTAAAAGTCTCAATTGAATCCTATTTTTTTTAATAAAATCTTGTTTTTATTTAACAACCCGAAAGAGCATGTTACTTCAACTACTTTAGCATTTTTTACCGCTCAAATAACGGCTATATCATATTAAAACTTTAATTTAAAAATTGGGTCCATAAATGAACCTTGACACTTGAGATCATGTTTGACGTTCGCTTAGTCGACAAAAACACCACAGGGGTTTTAATTTCAACACTGGGGTTGTTCCTATCTGACATTTCGGAAGGGACACGGAAAACAAAATACACCCAAAATTTGAGTTTAAGCCAAGGGGTGTGACAAAATCTAAAAACATGTTTTTTTGACTTAAACCAACGGAAACCATTAGAAAATTGAGTAAACATGTGTTTTTGGCTTAAACTTAAGCGTTGCTTTTCGACCATCTCAAGCAACGAACGACCAACTGTCTTTTCGACCAACATTTCGAACCCTCACCAGAAAAATCAATCCGTCAAAATTCGTAAACAGAATTGTAAACAAAAAACATTTACATGTGCGCTGTTTTCTGCTCCGCTTTATTCTGTTTTAGTTTTTCAAATAGTTAAAACTATTTCAATAATTGTTGGTTGTTAATTAGGTTTAGTACGCGAGTTTCCCCGTCAATTCGAGATGGCAAAGCCAAGCTCGAAATGGACCGATCTGGCCAAACCGCTGAGCTCACCGGTCCTGGAAGTCATTGCTGGATTTGGCTTTCAGAAAATGACACCAGTCCAGGTAAGAACCTATGATCCGGTGAAGATGGTCAAATTATTCCTAACGACTCCAACTTTTAGGCAGCAACAATTCCGTTACTTTTGTCCTACAAAGATGTCGCCGCCGAGGCAGTTACCGGATCCGGCAAAACGCTGGCATTTGTGGTTCCGTTGCTGGAATTGTTACTGAAGCGGCAGCGGGATACGATCTGGAAAAAATCCGAAATCGGTGCAATAATCATCTCTCCAACGCGAGAACTGGCCACCCAAATAAGCGATGTGCTGCAGGATTTCCTTGAGCACGAAAAGCTGGCGATCTTCAAACAGAAACTGCTGATTGGCGGGAATCCCGTAGAGGAAGATGTTGACTCGATTAGGAAAGAAGGGGCCAATGTTTTGATAGCCACTCCCGGACGGCTGAAAGACTTACTCGAGCGGAAAGGCGATCTAAATCTAACGGTGAAGGTTAAGAGTTTGGAACTGCTGGTACTGGATGAAGCTGATCGATTACTGGATTTGGGGTTCGAGTCCACTATCAATACCATTCTGGGGTATTTGCCACGGCAACGGAGGACTGGTCTTTTCTCGGCGACACAAACAAAGGAGGTGAAAGATTTGATGCGAGCTGGTCTGCGAAATCCGGTTCTGGTTAGCGTCAAAGAGAAGGCCACAGTTAGCACGCCAAAGCTATTGCAGAACTTTTACGTGATCGTTGAGCCGGAACAGAAGCTAGCAGTAATGCTGGATTTCATCGAACGCCAGGAACTGAAGAAAGCGATGATTTTCTTTCCCACGTGTGCCTGCGTTGAGTATTGGGGAATTGCTTTGACGGAACTACTGAAACCAACCAAGGTTCTCGCCCTGCATGGTAAGATGAAGGCTCAGCGGAATCGAATACTGAAGGATTTCAGGGAATCGGAAAATGCCCTTCTCCTTTGCACGGATTTGCTTGCAAGAGGGGTTGACATACCGGAAGTGGATTGGGTATTACAGTGGGACGCTCCCTCGAATGCTGCGGCCTTTGTCCACCGAGTGGGACGAACTGCCCGGCAAGGCCACGAAGGAAATGCTCTAATCATGCTCCTCCCTTCGGAGGATGCTTACGTGGATTTCCTTACTCGAAACCAGAAAGTTTCGCTGAAAAAAGTAACATTGGAACCGAACGACAAGAAGTTCAAGCTTGCCCTCAAAACACTGCACCGTCTTCAAAAGAGTGATCGTGGGATCTACGATAAGGCAAGTCGTGCCTTTGTGTCCCACATTCAAGCCTACAGCAAACACGAATGCAACCTAATTCTTCGAGTGAAAGATCTCGACCTGGGCAAGATTGCCACCAGCTATGGGTTGCTTCAGTTGCCAAAAATGCCCGAAATGAAGGAACACTTCAAGAAGTCGTTCCAGGGTCCCGGCGAAGAAATCGACATCTACAAGCTCACCTACAAGGACAAACAGAAGCAAGCGTCGTACGACAACAAGGTGAAACTCTACCAGGAGACCGGCGAGTGGAAGGGTAAGAAGAAGCTGCTGAAAAAGAAATCCATCCCCTGGGAGCTGGCCAAACAGGAACGCGAGGAGCGGAAAGAGATCCGTAAGAAGCGACGCGAAGCCAAACATAAACGCAAGGCGGCCATAGAATCCGGCGATGTGGAACCGGTTAAGAAGAAAAAGGCCAAATTCTCGCAGGAAGAACTGGATGAACTGGCGAACGATATCCGGGCGCTGAAGAAGCTGAAAAAGAAGAAAATTACTGAGGAGGAGTGCGACGACGAGCTGGGGCTAGCAAGTGATGATGATGAATAAGATGTCCTACGATTCCCGTAAGGTATGTACCGAATTGGAATTTGGAACTCATTTCTAGAAAATATGAGAATGCCTATGTTGAAGGATTTCCGAAGATTGATTTCTCGGATTTCTTTACCAACCACTCTAAACCCACGGTCAGTCGCCCTAGTGTACTGAGTAGGCACACGCACTTTACGAAAAGTCGAAAAACATGTTGAAATTTCATTAAAATTGATCCGGGTCTTGGTCCTATTTCAAGATCTACTCTTCTTTTTGTTTGTAGAGAAGAAATTCTTCGAAAAAATCAACGAAAAGTATTCGAAAACATCGTGTTTCTAACCTATGTATTTACGCGTGTACTCAGTACACCAGTGCGACCGCTCGTGTAACTTTTTTTACCAGGCCCGTCAAACGAGCGGTCGCATCGTGTACTGAGTGAACGCGGAGTAATTTTGATATTACAATCACGAATATCTCAGGATCCCGTTTTTTTTTTAGAAAAAATGGTGTTTTTGGCAAAGTTGTTCAGTAGTTCAAGGACTAACATGTGATCTGTTTGATTCGGAATTCTTTCACCAGATGGCGCTACTGAGCATGACATTTTTCGAACACAGATATCTCAGGATCCCGATTACCTAGAAAGTTGACGTCTTCGAAAAAAATGTTGAGTAGGTCAAGGTCTAGCATGTGATAGGCCACCCAGCTTGAAATTCTACCACCCGATGGCGCTAGTGAGCTATCTCAGGATAGCGATATTTTAGCAGGATGGTGTCTTCGGCAAAGCTGTTTGGTTGATCAAGGACAAAACATGTGATGTGCCGTTTGATTGGGAATTTTTCACAAAACAGCGCTACTGATCATGTATTTTTTTGAACGTAGACATATTTGAATCCTAAATGCTTAGAAAAATGATCCTGAGCAGGGTGGCCAGTGAGAAGTCAATTTCAAATTCCCGGTTTTCTCCCGGTTTTTTTTCCCGGTATTTCAAAAATATTCCCGGTTTAATGATATGCAAAGAAACATTATTGCGATTTTTTTTTTTTTGCCATTTCAAACAACTTTTAAGTATGAGTTTTTTGGTCATAAACCAAAGCATTTCTATTATGGGTAGACGGAAACCAGATATTTTGCTGCGCATTCACATTTTCTGGGCTGATACTGCCAAATTCCAGTTTGATCTGAAACGATATTTTACGACGGTCACTTCAAGTAATCGTGGAATTTGTTATGAAAAAGTTCAGCGTTAAAAAAAGTTTGACCCTTGTTTATATGATGGGATCGAGTCAAACTTTGAATGAATTATAGTTTAAATTTCAAACGGTCACATATTTGGTAGACATAAAAATGAATATATCAATTGTTCAACATTTCGTTCCATGGTCATCAGCATAGAATTTTTTGTTATGTTTTATCCCCACAAATCTAGAACATTTTCTCAGGGCAAATATTTCTGGTAAAAAATAACAGTCATAATTTTGAAATGAATTAGAATTTTATACTATTTTTAGCAAGCCCAAACAAGGTTGTAAACGCATTTAATTTGATCAGTGAATTGCAAGCTTGTTTAGAGAAATTGATAACATCCAAACATTGTAGTTTTTAACATAAAATACTTCATGAAACTATATGAAAAACTTTTCGCAAGATGTTTGTTTATTAAAAGTTTTTAATTTACTGGCTTATTATTTACTTGATTAGAACAAGTAGTAACATTAGTATAAATAATACGTTCTTGACTTTATTGACTAACTTGAAATTCGAATTCAGAAGCTTTTGTAAAAATCCACTAAAGTTTAGATCAACACGATAGCGATAGCGATTAAAACGTAATGTTTTTTCTAGGGCGTAGAAAAAACATTACGTTTTAATCGCTATCACTAGACTGAAAGCCGAAAAATCCCCCGGTGTTACCTATAATCAGTCGAAAGCATCAACATAAAGTTTAGATCGTGCTGGTTGAACATTACTTGGTATACAAAATTTTTCCGGTGCTAATTAAAATTCCCGTATATTTCCCGGTTTTCTACCGGTGATTCGAAATTCCCGGCTTTTTCCCGGTTTTCCCGATTTCCCGGTGTGCTGGTCACCTTGCCTGAGATATCTTTATTACTAAGAAAAAATATTTCTTCGGCAAAGTTGCTCATTAGATGAAGGCTTAAATACGAAGTACCTCAAGTTTCAAAAGTGTTCCAACAGGTGGAACTAGTGAGCATGCATATTCTTCTTCGCTAATATCGGAGGATCACGATTACGTAAGAAGATGGAGCCTTCGGCTAAATGGTTCAGTAAGTTGAGTATAAACTTGGTGTGGGCCACACTCTATTCGGAATTCTTCCACTAGATAGTGCTACTGACTATGCAATATTTCCAACCCAAATAGGTATCTAGGATCGTGATTGCTGAATTATGAAAATGACGTCTTCAACCAAGTTGTTTATTCTGTCCAAGGCTAAAGTATGTTTCACATGTAATAAACCGTTTGATTGGGAATTATCCCACTAAACGGCGCTATTCAAAATGCAATTCTATAAGTAAATACTTCAGAATCCTAAGGCCTAAGTAAAGATAGGGCAACACTAAAAAAGCGGTTTACTGCTTCAGAATCGTCAAATCGAAGAAACACACAGCTGATTATTTTGGAATGAAAACAGCTGTTTGTTTTTATTCTTTTCGATTCGTCGGTTTTAACGACGAAAACTGCGTTTTCAGTTTTGACATTTGAGCCGTTTTCGTGACCGCCGCAAAACAAGCTTGTCGCCAGGAACGCAGACGGTTTTGCAGCTACCGATGAACCCAAGGAACAATTGGTAGCTTTTAAGATACTTACGTGTTTAATACAAGCTTCATAGCAGCAAACATTGCTGAACAAATTTTTAGTTGAATCATCAATTGAATAAAATTAATTTCCGCTTATAAAAAGCTGTTATTCCACTTGAAGTTTGTGTTTTGAATAAGAGCTGAATAAACCTCCGAAAATGCAAATATAGTAGCTTTTGTTCTAAAACACATAAGAAGTTTAACAATTGACTGTTTAAAAGCTTCTATAGGTTGTAGCCATAATTTTAGTAGAATATTGAACATTTGATTAACAACAAATCGTACAAGAGTTTCAGTGTCTAATACTTAAAATGTTGACCAGCATGATTAGTAAAACTTAAAAACAATGCGAATAACAGTATATGAGTATGCTTTTATTCAAGCAAAACATATTATGTCTCTTTCAATGTTATTTTCAAATGTTTCAAATGTTTTTCAAATCAAATCTAAGACATGTAGGCGACTATGGATCAACGAGGGTAAAGTTCGAATCACATTGGATTAAAAATATCATAATTTAAATTTTCCAAATGTAATGATCATCATCTGCGACGTTATTGATATCGGAAAAAGTAACTAATAATAACATTTTTAATGATAATCGAAGTATAAATAATAATTTAACAATAGTTACATGAAAGTGGTTATCCAACTTACAGTTCAGTGTCACAAATAAACATACATAGTTAATTATTGTTGAATAATGGTGACAGTTGAAAAAATGCCCTAGAAAGAGCTGAGAAGATGGTATTTAGATCCAAATTTAAGTCAATGTTCAACATTTTTCATTGGAATGAATAATAGTAGAATCAACACTTATTGAACTTCTCCAAATAATCTCTGACGACTTGTCAAGATTGTTTTACTAATGAGTTGAATAAGTCATTTTTCCTTCTATTAAAGAGCCAATATTCCACCAAACAAATATAATTGTGTAAACAGATGTATAGGAGACGAACTAACGTTTTGGTTGCTTCGCACTTCAGCTGTTTCCATGCTTAACATGAACATGATTAAAAGCTGAATAGGTGTTTTATAAAATCTTAATACAACAAAGATATATCATCCGAGCAGTTAATCTAAAGAAGGCCAAAACGATTAACAAACGCATTGTTCAGCAACAAATGAGCCAAGCAAAAGAGGTCACACTATGGCCAAATTTTCGAAAAAATGGACGAAATATCTAAAAATTGCGTTGTATTCCTAATGTATTACAATGTTCAACTTACTATTATTATCAAGAATGGAAATCTAGTGATCATGACAAAATAAATCTTTATCGTGCGATCATAGCAACAACGATTAACCATTAGTCGTCAAGTCCAAACAACAAACTCCGCTCCGCAAAAAATGAATCGCTCGGCATGTGTGCTAACAATCAATTGTTCGCAAACCAAAGTCATAACTTTTAGGAGATTTTTACGTTTTTATTCCGTGATCTGCCTTGTGGTATGTCATTTAAGATTCGAATGTCAATCGAGTATGGTTTGAGTGAAAAATTATGCCGTGAACGCGTTCTGATTCATGTTAATCGCGACTTGGTACAACATCCGACAAACGGTTTGTCCCGCGACAAACAGTGCGTCGGATTCTCCATTTATCCTTACTAAGCGCGCGTGATGAGCTGTTCAAATCATCCTTCTGCAAGAGCAACGGCCCTTTTAGACCATTCAGATACTATGTTGTTAGTCATAGAGGCGATTTTTTCCATCCTTGATTATCATTATTATTTATCTTTATTTGAGTGGCTTTTCGCCTTTGGCGAATTCGTCACTTACTTACTAATATATAAAAACATGTTGGATACAATAATAAATGATGCTTTCTCAATACAATTATTCAATTATGTTTATACAATATTTTGAATCAGTCTTCTGACATAGGATTATTTTGAAAAACAAAACACACATTGAACATACAACTGATTCAAATATATTTTATATTTGTATTGCTGTGTGCGTTTGAAATGCAAATATCAAAAGCGGGAACACCAAACGCAGTAAGATTTTTCACAAGAAATGCGATGTCGAAGCTTGTGTCGAAGATAGATTTTTCTTGCTAGGGCGGCGGTGATTTATATTATCGTTGCTAGGTGTCGTTTGATTGTTTTGTATTACCGCATTTGGAGGACGTTTAGTCAAGATTTGCATCTTAAATGCGAACAGCAATATAATGTTTAATAGATGGAAAAAGTACGACAAATAATTAAAATATTAACCTAGTAGAAATATTATACATTTAATAAATGAATTTTAGTATAGTTAGATGAACAATTCAATTCAAGTTTTAACAAGTTAAAACTTATTATGAAATTCGATTAATCATTTCAGACTGTTTTTACTTTGTGACTAAACTTTATTTTTGACCAGCATTGACATAAATTTTCTCACTGTGCGCTATAAATAGCCGACTGAGTTCAGCTCGCATCAGTACTGAACAGCAGCAGAAGTAATGCGCTTATTCAGTTGTTGATCAGCATAGCACGTGTTGATTAGTTATTGTTGAATAGAAGCTCAAGCATGATCAATAATCAGCTACAAGAGGTTTATATTGGGCACTGGGAGGCTGATATATGAATTCAAGGATGGCACAGATGGCAAGGTATACCGCTGACGATGGGAAGGTCTCGAGTTTGAATCCAGTATTCAGGTAATCATTTAAAGTGGTTATTAATTCGTCCCCTTAATGCTACAACTAGATAACTCGAAAATCAAAATTTTGAGATGTGCAACTTTGAAAGTATGACCGTTTAACAAGGTGATGGTTAATCGCTACAGTCAGTAAATGATAAGAAGCTTAATAATTTCGCCAGATTTGCTTGAACAATGTGTGCGTAGCAGCTGCAAAGTAATATAATAAAGCAACTATTCAGTATGTAGTTGTGAGAAATTGCTTAATAAATGATTATAAAATAGGCAAATGTTTCTTGGGAACGTGACGTCACGTAGAACGTGGAGAGCACTATTGATGTACTGATGGTATTTATGTAATAAAGTGCAGAAATTCCAACCTAGCAAAGCATATGCACTGTGTGTATGATAATTCAGTAAGTTAACGGACAAGGAATTTCGGACATCGAAGTTTTCACCGTTCATCAACCTCAATTTATATCATTTATTCGTTCGCTAGGAAATAGCAACACTACTACTACCTATTCCAACGAAAATGCGCGTTAATTTAAAAACTACGTATCGAAGTCGACTTAACGCCTAGAAGTTCTTTTTATTTATGTACAGAATTTCGTCGCTTACATTACCACTAACATACTCGAAAAGCTGCTGTTGAGAAGCCGCGCCTAAATACATACGATTTTATTTTTGCACCCTAAGTGGGATTAATTTTTCTTTTTTGAGGGGAAACTTAGAGCAATTTCTTAGATACTACAAATCAAAGCAGTTGGTAGATAGTATTTTCGGTTGTGAATATGAGATCTCCGTTTGAATCTGTACACAGTAATTTTAGGACAAGTTAAGGAAGGTTTTTTGTGAGCTTTTTACAGTAACAAATACCACAAAGTATTAATGCAGAAAACTAGTTATAATCGTTACATAAGTTTTATCCAACGCACTCATGATACGTCTTAAATGCGGTTTATATAAATAGTATTAGCTCAAAGACTACGCATCAGAAAGACTGGTAATTTCCATACTTGTTTTGTAGATCTGTTTGCCGTACAAAATGTGCAATAGCAGCATATCTATATAGAAGGATAGCTTCCAAGTGTTTGAAATACTCTAGTACAGTGAATCACCGTAATTACCCAGTGATGTCGAGGAAATTAGCATTTCGAAAAGATCCTGGACCGTCTGGGAATTGAACCCAGACACCTTAAGCATGGCTTTGCTTCGAAGCGCAGATGCATTTCCGATGCTAATTTTGGTGCTTGTTATTGGTGCTTATGGTGGAGGCGGCTACCTCACTTTTTACCTGTTTTACGAATCGAAAATAGGTAAATCAGCATATTCAGATTATAAAGCATACAGAAAATGATAGGAATCGTAGCTTCTAACAAATCTCTACTCATTAGATACCAATTTGTTAGTGACATTCAAGAATTTTTATCCGTGGAACAGATAAATTTGAGGTTAGGGAATCGTCACTGGCTTATGGCTACTTGGTGAGGTTCCGCAAAAGTGATGATAAGACTCCCCCTTGGGGTCGTCGCAAACACTCAATTTCCGTTTATAAATGTGTTGTATTTTGTAATATAAGAAAATCAAATAATTTTATATGCAGACTGCACTCGTGTTTTATCAAAATTTAGTCGGGTAATTTCAACCAAATTGTATCTGAAATGAAAGTTAAAGTCCTATTTTACATTCTTAGTGGATTAGATCACACAATTTGTTGATGAAACATATACTAAATGTTATACAAACATCAATAAAACCAGTATTTTATATAACTTTGGCGACCTGTAGCTGAAAATTGTGACGTGCTAGAACGCGTCTGAGAATGGTATCAGATTCAGCAATCCAAAATCTTCTAGAGACACATTATTTGATCCTTGAGACACGCAAAAATATCATTTTTTTACGCTGTGTAAAAGATGTTGGTTTTTTTTTTTGAGCCATTTGGTAGGTTATCATTGTAGGTAGCTCATGATTTCATGCAGCTTCCAATAGGTACCGAAAACACCTTCAATATCTTAGCTTCTGAGGTGTTACTCAGCAATTTCAAACTCCGTTAAAATGCACAGTCTATTTGATATTCAATATCAAGAAGGGAGTGGTTACTCCCACAAAAGTTGCGATAAGACTCCCCTTTTTGGGCATCCGCGAACACCCAATTTCCTAATCGCGGCTTGACGCAATGTCGAGAAGATAATTCGTTTTTTTTTCGAGCATTTGATAATTTCAATTGCTAGGTAATCATCGTAACTTGCTCACAATTTGCAGCTTCCTACGAAAGACACCAAACGCACCTTCAATATCTAATAAAACACCCAAGCAAGATTGCTTCTGAGGTGTTACGCGGAAATTCCAGTTTCCCTTCAAAATGCACAGTCTTTTTGATATTTAATCTCTGGCTACAACTAACCAAAATAATCCATCGCGAACACAAGTCGACAACACTATTCGACTATAATCCATGTGAAGCGTGCAGAGCAGGAATAACCCGAATTGATGATCTGTTGTCAAAAATACCCAAATTGCAGACAATACTTTCTAGAAAATAAGAAAATAGTGTGTGGCGCAAACTCTTAAATCACGAGATATATTGAGCGCACATATGTGGGAATATTATTCAGCATATCGACATGAGACAGACATCAGTGGGCTGATCACTTAGTGCGAGTGTCTGAGGAAAATTTAAAAAAATATATTGAGTTTGTGTTCTTCAATCGCAATTTGGTGGCTCGATAGGTTCGATATAGAGAATCGAACTCATCATTTCCAAGTAAGCAACCGGACGCCTTCTCAAAAAGGCTAACTGGTACAAACATAATTTAAGTTTAGTGACGAATACGGCATACGGCAACAATGAATGCTTTATCAAACTTCACACGGTATTTGTCGAACAATGTGAGACTACATATTAAACATAAAAATGCACACATGACACAAAAGTCGAAATCCTGAAAGAAATGCAGCAATCCTCTCCTGTGACTTAAAGTAACTTTCTAGACAAAACGCTTCTTCTTCTTCCGTAACTTACCGTAACCTTTACCGTACCAACCCGGCCTGACGCGACTCTTTTTACCTACGATCGCCTTGACCGAACTCTCCTTACTAACCACTGGCGTTTGCTCTTGCCTTACAGTCAATCGCTTCTGCCTTGCTCCAGCTTCGTCCAATTGCCGTTTATCCAGCGGTTTTTCCTCCGACGCATCGGACTCCAGTTCACTCTTGATTTCCTCCTTGGAGGTCGATGGAACCGGATTGATCTCTTCTTTGACCTCGACCTGCTCGTCCTTCGGTACTTTCTCTTCCGCGTCTTCCTTATCCTCCTCTTCCGTCTTAATCTCATCCTGCTGCTCATCCTCTTCGTCGGAGAAATCGCAGCACTCGCAAACGATGGTCTTTCCACGGCGCATCGATTTCACGGCGAATTCCGCCGGCTGCGTGGCGTAGAATTGACACACGGGCTGCCGGTAGTTTTCGAAGCAGAACTTACACTCGACGGCGGCTTCGCGTTGCTGCTTGTTCGGTGAGCCTCCCCACAGGTTCACATTCGGTGGCGGTGGGTGGATGATGCTGTGCAACCCAGAGTAGGCGTAATTCACGTCGTACCACTGGGGCAACTGGCCGGAACCCTGTGCCTGCAGGACCTTGCAGTAGTTGAGGATACGTTTCACCTTCTCTTGGGCGGATTCGGCTGAAAGTGGCGTACGAAAGTGTAAGAATTAGTTTGGGATAACTCGTCGCGATGTTCCCAAGCCTATTATTATCAAAAAAATCTACATCAATTTTGTGCTCAGCAGTTGATTTCTATAACTTAACTGAATGACTAGGTAAATCTTCAATGTGTAGGTACTGGTGCTCTCAATATTATAACAAACAATAACGGCGCCGGCTGCGTCCGAATGCAGGTCAATTTGTGGATGGAAGCGAAATGTTAACGTGTTACTTGCTCTTTGGAAGCCGAGGAGACCTCTGTACTTCCATATGCAAACACTGGGAGTTTGGATACGGGAAAGGTTGTTCAAGGAATCAGTATTGGTAACGATAAAGATATAACTTGAATTGAATACGTGAGCATAAACATAGACGACACACAGGAGCAGGCAATAGAATCCACGAATCAAACACTACCCCTCGGCTGATGACCCAAGTTCACACATTTTCTACAAATGTGAGTTTCTATAAGTATTTTTCATATTTTTTTTTAAATATTGCTTATTCCTTACATATACATTTTTATATGTTAAACATACCATATCAATATTGAATCAATTTGCTCGTAGGCTCTAACATCATCAATAGAATTGTTTGACCTAAAGATTCATTACATTTTGCATTTTGCATATTGTGTCAAGTCTATCCTTTTAACCTAACACCCAAGCCAATCCTATTTTCCTTCTCCCATGGCGTTTGCGTGGTCAGCATAGACTATTCAGCCATTACCCCTCCTATCATCGGCTTTGGCTTTGGAACCAAACGCTGCAAAATGAAAATGAATTGATTTTTTTATTTTTGATCTAAATGTTGTTTTTTGCTATCCAAAATCGACCTGACCACGTTTTGGGAAATAATTTATTTTTATTCGCAAATATCTTCTTCTTTCTAGCGTTACGTCCCAACTGGGACAAAGCCTGCTTCTCAGCTTAGTGTTCTTATGATCACTTCCACAGTTATTAACTGAGAGCTGTCTTTGCCGATTGACCATTTTTGCATGTGTATATCGTGTGGCAGGTACGAAGATACTCTATGCCCTGGGAATCGAGAAAATTTCCTTTACGAAAAGATCCTCGACCAGCGGGATTCGAACCCACGACCCTCAGCATGGTCATGCTGAATAGCTGCGCGTTAACCGCTACGGCTATCTGGGCCCTATATATGAGTTTTGGTTTTTGATTTTTCTAATTTTTATTTTTTTAAATTCCTATATTGTTTTTATTTTTTTCTTGAGCCTCTTTTGGTTATCGATTTTTGACAGTAATAAAATGTCTACGGTCCTTTCAGAAATATGTTTTTTTTTTCAATTTTTATCTGAACCATATTTTGTTTTCCATGTAGCTAAGACAAGTGGGCTTATTCTACGAATGGCGTGAGTTGAGAATTGTCGGTTTCGTATTAGCGAAGTTTCAATTGACTAGAGTGATGTGACTCGCCGTGTAAATCAAATGGAGAGTTACTTCACTCGAGTCGAGTATCGATATACGAGACCGACAATTCTCAGCTCATGCCACTCGTAGAATAAACCCAAAGAACAGTTTTGGAATAAATTTAAGAAGATAAATCGAAGCCAACCCTCAAATTTTTAAGAGCACAAATCTAGAGAACTAGACATTTAATCAAGCCACCACCAGCGAGTGACCAATCGATGAAGTTTACAGCTTAAACGGATTTCTGGTTCTCTAGATTTGTGCTTTCGAAAATTTGAGATTTGGCTTCGACTCATCTTCACCTTAATACAACCACGTTTTTCTTCTATGTTAGGTTGATTCTGGAAAAAAATAAAATGTACGCTCAAAATAATCCACACGTCAAGGCTACGTGAAAATCACGTAAATCCTTAGAAAAAAACTTTCTCTAGTTTACCAGCCGATGGTAACAATCACCCAGACGTAGATATAGATATATTAAATGATCCTACAACAATATTTACTGTTAGTGTCCATCACTCTAACGTGAAAAACACGTAGGCGTAAATAGTCTACAATATTTACAACATTTTGGTGAGTAAATCTTGTTCAAGATAAGCTTTTATCCTTTTTTTATTTATTTTTCTTTCGAATAGGGCTGAGCATCATGCTTTAACCACCAATTGCAGCTGGCTTATGCTCATTAATCAACGACGTACAATACCTCAAATTGACTCCGACAATGTACATTTGATTGCAGAAGTATTCGTTCAGGTAAATTTCAACAAATATTGAAGAGTCATTTAGTGCAATCTTTCATTCCGAACAAAACATTGTGGTAGAATAAAAAGAATCCTATTAAAACGTCTTTTCTATTCAAAGTTTCCGTAAGAAATGATAATGGAATTGCTCACAAGGGAGGGACACGATAGTGCCCCCGGGGATTTCAACCGGACTATTTTTGTTAGATTCTATTAGTCAAAATATGGAAAAATCCAAAGCCTTTCGGGTGATGGGCCAGCGGTGCTGCCAAGAGGGGCTCTTAAATGTGCAAATTTTTGCATATCGAATATAATTGTAAAATTTTCTTATTCAACTAAAACTATAATTTTAATGCTGATTGTAGTAGTTACAGACAAAATGAACAATTGGTCTATCAGAGGCGTAATCAGGATGAAAGCTCGTGGGAACAATTTTACAATATTTTATGTTTACAATTTTTTGGCTTAATTTTCCGACCACTTGACGCTCTTTCCACCTTTACCACAAAAATAGAGAATAGCCACATGTTTTCTCCAGTCGTGTAGAAAGGAGGTGCAAACATAAGAGCAATGTAGAAGATGAGTTTCTACTGATAAGGGAAGTAAACGATATGGCTTAGCCATTGGTTTACAAGTGATTTCAATGAATATTGTTGGAACTACATAAAAAAATCATAAGTATGTTTTTATAGAAACGAAACGATATACCTACAAACATTGTGAGCTAATTTCCAATTCTACCCAGCTATATGAGTTACATACTACGAAACATTTTTTGGTCGGTTAAACATCGTATCAAAGCAGACATTAATTACATTACTTATAAAAATAATGTTAAATATTAAACGTTTTAAGAAAAAAAAACAAATGTTAGAGGAAAATCATGATTTTGTGTGAAATTTATAGATGGTGTTAAAGTTGTCACCAAACATATCATTCCATTCGAATGGATTCAAAAGAAAAATCGGTACAGTAAATACAAATGAAAATATATTGAAATCAACTTCAAAGGGCACGTGGATGTATGAATTTTGTCTAGTTCTATTACATCGAGGGTACAATCTAGCTAGATCGAGGTTTAACTGAAAATACCGTAAAGTGCCGTAATTCAGCGCAGTTAAGGAATAAAACGATTCAAATGGTTACTTAAAAATTAGTATCGCATCAGCAAAAAAGCTTTATGGGTGGATCGTTAGCAAATCTATTCTAGGTTATGGCAAAAATATTAACTAGACTGTATTTATAATTTACATTCGTGATTTTTTTGAAATAGTTCACTCGTTGTAATTGCCTAATTCCGCGCATTTTTTAAACGCTTTTCCATATTCCGCGCAGAAGAATGCCTAATTCCGCGCACTCATGAAACAATCAAATTAACATTAATTTTGATGAGGGGCTGCATCCATTTGTTACGTAACACTTGAAATTAAAAATTTTCAAACCCCTCCCCTTCCGTAACACTTTTTGTATGAAAAAACGTAGAGTTTTGTATGAATCGTAACTTTTTAGTCTACGTTCAGTGTTTTTTCATTATTTTTTGTCTATCACATGAAATAGAGATAACCAATGCCGTGGCATTGGTACGTGTGAATTTCGTCTAGGGGAAAGTGGGGCAATTTGGTCATCCTTAAAAAAGTCCTTAGAATCGCAATTTTTAGATCAATACACTAGATATGCACGATTTCCGTTGTCTTAAAAAAATCACGAATGAATTTTTCGTCAATTTTTTTTTGATGGGGTGATATGAGCACCCTATTTTATGTTGTGAAATTATCTCATAGAATCTAACAATTTAATTATTTTATTCACAGATCTGGAAAGTTTAGAAATGAAATACTCGTTTGAAATCTACTGAGCTCATATTTGGCTTAAATATGTTTCATATTGCATAGTTTTAGACAATTCGGTCGAGAAAAAAAAACCCATCTTCTTCTTCTTGGCATTAACGGGAATCGAACCCAGACACCTTCAGCATGGCTTTGCTTTGTAGCCGCGGACTCTAATCCCTCTGCTAAGGAAGGACCCTGAAAAATCCCCATGCCAATGTGAATCATTCCACCCCATTGGCGAAACCGCCCCGACTACCCCTATTTGTATTCTGCACTGTTCATACAATACAATACCTGCCACACGATATACACATGCAAAAATGGTCATTGGCAAAGTAAGCTCTCAGTTAATAACTGTGGAAGTGCTCATAAGAACACTAAGCTGAGAAGCAGGCTCTGTCCCAGTGGGGACGTAACGCCAGAAAGAAGAAGAAACTTCAGAAGAACCTAAGGGTCATACATGAATTACGTCACACAAAATATGGCCATTTTCAATCCCTCTCCTACGTATTATCATACTTTTTGTATGGAGGCTTCGTAAATTATGTAGGGATCGTAACGTTTCCATGAATCATTTCCCGAGAATTCTCGCTCCAGTCCACTTTTTGGATTGCATTTGGGTCCAATAACAACTGTGCAAAATTTCAGCTCGATCGGTGAAACTATATTTTAGCGCCAGCCGTTCAAAGTTTGTATGAGATTTACTATGGGAAAACTTACTTTTGCAAAAAAAAAAAAATCGCCAGAGGTCGCCCATTGACCTTTATAAAAATTCCGAACGCAGATCTCGATAGGTAATTTTACCATAAAAAATATTGCCGAAGACCGCGAAACAATCCGATACTTGTGAAGAAAGTTATTCAATGAAAACCTATTGGCAAGGCGACGTTGATTAACACGTAAAGGAATAACAACAATAACAAAATCGGGCAAAATTTCCGAATAGCCGATGCTTAATAATTTTTTACAAGCATCGGATTGCTTTTCGGTCTTCAACAATGCTGTTCATTGTAAAAACCGACCTCTGGCGATTTTTCTTTGCAAAAGTAAGTTTACCCATAGTAAATCCCATACAAACTTTGAACGGCTGGCGTTAAAATATAGTTTCACCGATCGAGCTGAAATTTTGCACAGTTGTTATTGGACCCAAATGCAATCCAAAAAGTGGACTGGAGCGAGAATCTAAATTTTTCATATAACCGTTTCCCAGGCTACTGTGCATGAACCACGTGGTATTTTCCCTGTAAGGGACCGTCCATAAATGACTTAGCATTTTAGGGGGAGGGGGAAGTCTACGATTTTGCTACGAACCAGGTATTAGGTATGGAAAAAAAGGCTACGAAGGTGGATGGGGTGTCAAAAATTGGTAAAAAAAATGCTACGTCATTTATGGACGCTGCCTAAGTGGGCTTTCCCGATATTCCGCTTGTACATGAAACGTATGTATGCATTAAGTTACTTTTCAGAGAAATAGACAGATGTGAAGACGGATATAGCATTTACTTGTCTGTTGTTATACAAAGAACAGTACGCGGAATTAGGGCATTATGGAAAAAAGACGTAGCCTAATTCCGCGCAATACTTTTTTGAATAAAACTCAATAATTATGCTAATATTTGATAAGATTCCATATAAGCACCATGAAACATATATGTAGCAAATAGTTTCATGGAATATTGCATAAAAAATAAAACATTTTTGATAAAGAAATCGCGTTTGTTGTTGTCCTACAGTGTCCTACAGTAATCAGTGAAGGCCCGTCGGAGTAGACGTCATTTTTCTAATTTTCTTAGCGTCTGTGCTAAGAGACGCTAAGAAAATTAGAAAAATGACGTCTACTCCGACGGGCCTTCACTGATTATTTTTTATGCCGCGAAAAAATGCCTTATTTGCTTTTAATTGTGATTCAAACTTATGCTAAATCAAAGTAGCCTCGAATAGCATTAAAAGTTGCTGAAATATTAATGTGTATTTCCATATATAAATAATTTAGTATGAAATGCGCGGAATTAGGCACTGCGCTGAATTAGGGCACTTTACGGTATATCTTACAGATCGCTGTATGCCAATTTTGAAAACTTTGACCATGAACTAGAATCAACGTATCGATGGGTCCCAGATGATTTACAATATAATCGCACTTAAAGACAATCAAAACGTATAAGGTTTTCAAACAGTTTGGTAGCAAATTGATAGGGTTGAAAAAATTGAACTCAAATAACATAGTCCCTGTGCCAAATATTGATGTTGTATTTAGCTATCAGTAGTGTATCTGTCAGAAACTGGTCAAAGTATTGTTATTTCTGGTGAAATTGATCATTTTCACGGGGTTTTTTCTGGGCTGTTCCTCATAATGTTGACAATGCCAATAAACTAAATACAGGAAAACAAATACGACAGCGATCATTGACTCATGTACCGAAATTTTCATACAGAAATGATTTTAGTGCCGAAAATCATATTTAATATAAGAAAATCAGAGGATCCCATTTAGAAGACACGGACACCGTCTTCAGCTATTTAGCTGCACAGACTGTTAATAACACTGGACAACGGACAATCATGCTCTAGTGGTATAGCCGAGAAACATTCCTGACGAAAAGTTTCAATGGCTGAAGTGGAAATCGAACCCAACCCTCATATCACGATGCGCTTAAATACCTGACGACACTAACCGCACGGCCACGAAGCCCACTTTTGGGATGAAATTTACCACTTTTCAAAACGATTATTGTTAGGATTGAAATCAACACTTCATATTTAATATAGGCTCCCTGTATCAAAAATCGCTTACTAAATTTTTAACAATGCAATATTTATGGAAATAATAAACAATTAAAACACAGACAAACATACATAACACTTGGAACAAATCTCGATAAAAATCATAGTCACGCCTAATGCTAACCTAAAATCGATGTGTTAGGCCGACGGGTCAACAGATGGTGGTAGTGTGTGCATGTCAAAAATGAACAAAAACGATGCGACCGCTGCGTGTGGCGGATTGGCCACCTACCATATTTATGAATCGATCGTTAAAAAGGTTGTAGATAGACAATTATGAGAGTGTAACGTCTGTTTGTCTGTGATTGAAATTTAAAAACCTTCAAAGGAAACTCCTGATATTGCCTTTGAAATGATTTGACGTTTGAGCGGTGCGCGAGTTATTTATGTGGCCATGGTAACGAGTGAATATGGCACCGCTCAAACGTCAAATTAGTGAACTCGTGCATTGGTCCATGGACCTATGCACGGGTTCACTTTGTGACGTTTTAGCGGTGCTGTGTTATTTACGTGACCATAGCAACGAGTGAATTCGGCACAGCCCAAACGTCAAATTAGTGAACTTGTGCATAGGTTCATTGGACGTGTGCACGAGTTCACGAATTTGACGTTTGAGCGGTGCCGAATTCACTTGTTGCCATGGTCACGTAAATAACACGGCACCGCTCTAACGTCAGATAGTGAACTCGTGCATCAGTCCATACTTTATATCACGTAAGCCTTCAAAAAATCAGTTGAGATTAATTTTCATAGCAGGTAAACCAAAGCAGGTAAATTAACAGTATCAAACATATAAAATGCACCAAAGCTGTTTTATATGTAAAAAATGGTCAACTTTAAAGGGCTATAACTCCGGCCATCCGGGGCCCAGATAGCCGTAGCGGTAAACGCGCAGCTATTCAGCATGACCATGCTGAGGGTCGTGGGTTCGAATCCCGCTGGTCGAGGATCTTTTCGTAAAGGAAATTTTCTCGATTCCCAGGGCATAGAGTATCTTCGTACCTGCCACACGATATACATATGCAAAAATGGTCAATCGGCAAAGAAAGCTCTCAGTTAATAACTGTGGAAGTGCTCATAAGAACACTAATCTGAGAAGCAGGCTTTGTCCCAGTGGGGACGTAACGCCAGAAAGAAGAAGAAGAACTCCGCCATTTCTCAACAGATTTTTTTTTCATTTTTTCTGTGACAAACTACAAGTTACCTCAATTGTTGATAACTATTGAAAAAGTGGAATCAATAGTTGTTTTCACATAACTTTTTCAATGGTTATGATTAATTGAGGAAATTTGTAGTTTGTAACAGAAAAAAATGAAAAGAACCGGTGCCTTTTGGAATAAAGTCGTTCGGCTTAAAACCATTTGACATAATCAATCAAATGACCGGCATAATAGTCAATTGGAATAAATAACGACCTTCAAGAAGCATATTTGAAAAAAGGAGCATAACTATGACGGAATCCCAGTTATGCCAAATGGCCATTATGCTAAGCAAAAGGCTTATCATTGCTTATTATAGTTATGCCAAATAGATTTATGACAGACGACTTCATGCCAAACGGCCTTATGCCATATGGGCTCCTGCCTTGAACCGAAGGAAATCAACTTACCAACTCCGCCCTGCAACGTCGACGTTGTGACAAACTGCTGGAGGTATCCGCCCGGGGGTGTGAACGTGAGGAAACTTCTCATGGGTATGGTCGATCCTGCCGGTGACGTAGGAGGTGTCCGTAGAAATGAAGCACCGCTCGGAGACATAACAATCGTTTGTAGCACTGTAGGTTGTCCTGCAACCGGTTTAGTGGGCGTTTGCTGTGGTTCTTTTGCCGCTGAATCATCCTGCTTAACATCTTGCTTCGTGGCGTTCGGCGTCACATCCTTAGGCGGATCCTTTTTCGGACGTTTCTTCTCCGGGTGTTTGATGTTGAGGAAGTCGGTTTTCTTGCGAATTCGGAAACTACGCGTCCGTCCGGGAGATGGAGTTGTCTCGTCGGGTGTCGAATCCACATCCGTCTTCTGAGGAGTCTCCAAGGTGACTTTATCGGGGGTTGACTCCACGGTACAATCCGTGACGGCTGGAGTATTTTCGTCGTTCGTGGTTGATTCTATCCTTCTAGATCTTCGGGCAGTTTTGGATGGTGTTTGTCGGGACTCATCATCCGTGGGAGGAGGAGGATGTGGTTTCATATCTGCTGTCGAGGTATCCTGGATCGACTGATCCGGTGTGGAATCGGGAGGAGTCTGTGGTAGCTTGGTTGGTGTTTTTTGGATAGGAACTTGAGGAAAACTGGGAGTAAATACTTTTGTAGGACTCATAGGTCTTGGAGGTGCCGTGAGTAGGACAATATTCCCGGTTTGGTTTTGCATGCCATTGTTCAACACGTAGGCTATTGGGAATCGATGAGCCGGGTTTACTGGAATGGCTTTCTGGGCGTTTGTCCCCACATTGGAGGTAATAATGGCGGGCATACCGTTGATCATAAGCGGTGAAGGTACGGCACCATTGACTATCAGTGGAGGTCGTACAAGCAATCCGTTAGTAGAATGCGGAGGACTAGCTACTTTTGAAATTGATGGCCCAATAGGCCTCGGAGGGTCAACGACATCCTTGTTGCCTGGGATATTGTTCTGTGGACTCCGCAAGCGGAAGCTTTTGAGCTCTGAAGTTCCTCTCGAAGGTGTTACCAAACGTGGTAGTATGGGTTGCTGTCCTCCAAGAATGATTCTGCTGGCAGCCAGAATTTTCCTATCAATCGGATTGGTTGGTGGAACTGGAACATTCTTGTTGTTACTGTCCCCGAGAACTTTCGTTGGAACAGTTGTTCCGGCTAACGGTTGAGAATTGGGTGCTGCCCCCGCCGCATTCGGAGTGGGTTGTAGTTTGATCGGCAGTTGAAATTTGATAGGATTGATGAGGGTCAATCCAGGTGGGAACCCGTTGACGAACTTGGGAGCACTTTCGTACAAACTAAAGATCGGACTATGGCTCAGGATCACTTTGACCGTATTGGGAGGCGGCGGTTGACTGGCTTGTGGATCTTCTGCAGGTTTAGTTCCCGTAGTTTCTGGAACAAATAGGAACATAAAGAATCGTTTACACTAAATTTTATTTCAACCAATAGAACAGCTAAGGTACCGCGGGGCAAGTGGGTAAATGGGATAAATGAAAATAATTTGCATATTTTTATGAATATGGGATTTACAGTTTAAACTTACGCGTAAACCTTTGAGTCCATTCAGAACATTGCAATTTTATTTAAATAGTTTCAGTGTAAACACAGCTTCAACCTCGACATATAGCTAATTTTGTTCGTTGATGTTGATTGAATAGTTCCAATGTAAGAGAACGCATGGAAATCTCGTGGAATGTCTATGTAAAGCTAGTTCAAAACATAAAAATGGGTTATAGGTCTATCCAAAACAGATACTAAATGATTTCTCCCGAAGTGTTATCCGACACAATACGACTTTCCTAAAACAAATTACGAGCGGTGGAAATTCTACAGAGCATAAATGCAATTGCTGTCCCATGATGTAAGAACTAACATTGAAGATGTTGTAGTTATAATGTTGTCAAATCATTTGAAGCGGCTGTACTCCATATGTTAGGAGCGGCTCCCAATACGTCTGTTCCCCATGCCAGGGGCGGCTGACCATCGTCCGAGTGCCAGAGAAGGACTCTAAGCTAAACTGTGCACTATGGCCCTCCGGAAATCTAGGGGGTTGTTGTCAGGCCCTGCAAGCCAGCCATAAAAAAAATCAAGCAACAAATAATCAACGAGAGAATACGAACCAGGACAATCGGCGAAGACCACAGCGACGTAAAGGGACTAGCGATTGAAAGCTCGGTACGTGAAACTGTAAATCTCTCAACTTCATCGGGAGCATACGCATACTCCCCAGACAACCAAAATGTACGTATAACCAAATCACCTTTTGCTTTATGCGATGCTTATATGTGCAAAGTTTCACGTATAAGATGTCGCGAAAAGACCTTATGCGTACAAAAGTGGAGGCGATTTACGTACATATTTTATATGATGAAACATATCATGCAATGCGAGTGTGTAGATTTTCTTGCGAATTGGTCTATACTCTTATGCGACTTTATTTATGATAACAAAGTTTATTTGACAGCTGCTACGGATTGATCCGACTTACTTTGTTAAACTATGCGGAACGAAACGAAATGTACATATGAACTCATAAAATTGCGTTTTATGCGAGGAAACTCATCGATCAAACGATTTCACCCACCATTTAGTGCGGGAGTGATGCAGTTTGTACAAATAAATGACTTTCGTCGTATACTGCTATGCGACTTCTGGTTGTCTGGGTCGCCGGCGTGCTGAAGGACCGCGGATTCGGCATCGTAGCACCTACTTCTAGCACAGCCTTCCATACCGATACACCTGGAGATCATCACAGCAGACAGAATCGCAAATCGACCACGTTCTGATTGATGGACGGCACATCTCCGACATTATCGACGTCAGGACTTATCGTGGCGCAAACATCGACTCTGACCACTATCTGGTGATGGTTAAACTACGCCCAAAACTCTCCGTCGTTAACAACGTACAGTACCGATGGCCGCCCCTGTATGACCTATAGCGGCTTAAGCAACCGGATGTCGTAGCTGCATACACGCAGCATCTCGAGGCGGCTTTACCGGAAGAGGGTGAGCTGGATGAAGCCCCTCTTGAGGACTGCTGAAGAACAGAGAAAGCAGCCATCGACAATGCAGCTGAGAGCAACGTCGGGTACGTGGGAGGGAGTTGACGGAACAATTGGTTCGACGAGGAATGTAGGCACATACTGGAGGGGAAGAATGTAACGAGGGCAGTCATGCTGCAGCAAGGGACCTGGCAGAACGTGGGACGTTATAGACGGTAGCGGCAACAGCAGACCCGCCTCTTTCGGGAGAAAAAACGCGCCTGGAGGAGACGGAGTGCGAGGAGATGGAACAGCTGTGCCGGTCTCAAGAAACGCGTAAGTACTATCAGAAGCTCAACGCATCCCGTAACGGCTTTGTGCCGCGAGCCGAGATGTGCAGGGATAAGGATGGGAGCATTTTGACAGACGAGCGTGAGGTGATCGAAAGGTGGAAGCAGCACTTCGACGGACACCTGAATGGCGCTGAGAGCACAGGCAATGAAGGATGGGACAACGGAGGAAATGCCTACGTCAGTACTGCGGGCGATGGAAACCAACCAGCCCCCACTTTGAGGGAGGTTAAGGATGCCATTCACCAGCTTAAGAACAATAAAAGTGGTGGTAAGGATGGTATCGGAGCTGAACTCATAAAGATGGGCTCGGAGAGGCTGGCCATTTGTCTGCACCGGCTGATAGGCACAATCTAGGAAACAGGTAACTGTTCTACAAGAAAGGCGACAAGTTAGATTGTGAGAACTTTCGAGTGATCACCATTCTAAATTCGGCCTACAAAGTATTATCCTAGATCATCTTCCGTCGTCTGTTACCTGCAGTTAACGAGTTCGTGGGAAGTTATCAAGCTGGATTCGTTGACGGCCGATCGACAACGGACCAGATCTTCACTGTACGGCAAATACTTCAAAAATTTCGTGAATACCAGGTCCCAACGCATCACCTTTGCATCGATTTCAAGACGGCATACGATAGTATCGATCGCGTAGATCCAAGGGAAATTATGGACGAGAACAGCTTCCCCGGGAAGCTCACGAGACTGATAAGAGCGACGACAGAAGCTGTGCAAAATTGAGTGAAGGTTTCAGACGAACACTCCAGTTCGTTTGGATCCCGGGGCCTACGACAAGGTGATGGACTTTCGTGCCTGTTGTTCAATATTGCGCTAGAAGGTGTCATGCGGAGAGCCGGGGCACGATTTTTACGAGATCCAGTCCATTTGTTTGCTTCGCGGATGATATTGACATTGTCGGCCGAACACTTGACCCATTTTGAATAAAGACGTCTCGCATAAAAACGTTTCACATACGGACGTTTTTCATAATGAACGTTTCGTATAAAGCAGTTTTATACAAGACCAGTTAGCATTTTAAAGAAGGCATATAATTCTGATTATGCCAAATGTCCATTATGCCAAATGTCCGTATGCGAAGCGTTCTTATGTGAAATGGCCCACCCCAGATGAAAAGGTACAGACCTGTGCACCCACCTGAAACGCGAGGCAGCAAAAGTTTGACTGGTGGTGAATGCCGCCAAGACAAAGTACATGTTAGTTGGTAAGGCCGAGCGCGACAGGGCTCGCCTAGGTAGCAGTGTTACGATAGACGGGGGTACGTTCGAGGTAATCGACAAGTTCGTCTACCTTGGATCCTTGCTGACGGCTGACAATAACGTTAGCCGTGAAATACGGAGGCGCATCATGAGTGGAAGTCGGGCCTACTATGGCCTCCACAAGAAGCTGCGGTCAAAAAATATTCACACCCGCAACAAATGTACCATGTACAAAAAGCTGGTCTATGCTCGAGAATTACTTGCAAGCACTTGGAGTCTTCGAACGACGGGTGCTTAGGACGATCTTCGGCGGTGTGCAGGAAAACGGTGTGTGGCGGCGAAGGATGAACCACGAGCTCGCCCAACTCTACGGCGAACCCAGTATCCAGAAGGTGGCCAAAGCTGGAAGGATACGATGGGCAGAGCATGTTGCAAGAATGCCGGGCAGCAACCCTGCAAAGATGGTGTCCGCATTGGATCCGGTTGGTACAAGAAGGCGTGGATCGTAGCGAGCTGGGTGGACGGATCAAGCGCGCATCGATTTGGCGAGCGTGGGGCAGAACCGAGGCAGAAAAATCGTTTCGGAGTTATTTTAAGGATATTTTCTGGAAACTTTCCGTGGGAATATCTTCAGTAGTTCTTAAAAGATTCTCTTTAGCAAAATCTGGAAAATATGGGGATATGATGATTAATGTCAGGAATTCTTTCCCCAGACTATCATTTCTGGAGAAACCAACTCGCAGCTTTTGGAGAGGACCGATGATGTCAGTTAAGATCTGATGAAGTAGCAATGTCAAATCTAATCAAAAATTTGTTACCTGCTTCCGATCCGGTCAACCTTTTGGTGTCTGGTGGTGCCTCTAAAGAGTTTTCTCTCCCTGGATCTTCAATCTTGTCACAACAGTTGTCCATACTTTTGGTACGTTCCGAAGAAACAAGAGGTGTTCCTGTTTCGACACTATCGGATTCTGCGTGGTTATCATCCTTTTCTTCGGTCGATTTAGGTTCAACTTCGCCTGAAACTTCAACGTGATTGGGTAAGCTATTTTCCGCTTTAGCTGATGTCTGTTCAGTATCCCTCAATGTGGAATCCGTTTCACACTGCTGTGGATCGTTGATAGATTCCACACGACCATCTGTTTCCGATTTGGATAAGGTTGAAGGCGTGTCGCTTAGCGATTTTACGTCATCAGCAGGCGGAACGTCTGTTCGTACCTTTTCGTCCGGCTGTTTCTGAACGGTTTCGTCCTGTTGAAGAATGCAATCCGGAAGACTCTCGCTGATTTTTACTGGATCATCAAACACTGATGCTGACTGTTTCTCCGTATTTGTTTCCGTAGAGTCTGAAGATTGTAGCAAATTAAGTGGTGTTTCTGTTTGATTCACTGTGCAGTTGTCACTTGGTTTATCCGGTTCGGGTTTCACTGGCACTGTCAATGGTATAAGCTTGGGGACGTCTGTAGCAGCTGGCATAAATGGCTTCATAAGAATGTGAATTTTGCTGGGCGTGGTCATTGGTTTGGGGTCGGTTGCAGTGGGTGATTTGAGTGAACCGGGGTCAATGCCTGGGTTCATCATGTGACGCAGGTTCCCGAACAGACTAGAAGCGGTGTCGATTTTTATAACGTTCACCGGTGGAGGTGACTGTGGAATGGGTTGTTGGTGAGGTGTGGATTGAGGACTGGTCGCAGGACGGATGCCATTCGGCGAACAAGGAACAAGAGGCGGGACAGGTAACTTAGGCGGTAAGGTTGTTGAATCCGGATTTGCTTCGTTCTTGATTTGCAGTTGAGCTGCGTTCAGGACAATGTTATAATTGTTGAGTTGCTGTTGCAGCAGTAGATTATTGATATAGAGCTGCTGAGGTGTGAGTAAGGACGGTGGACTGAGAAGTAGGGGAATCTGCTGCAACGTAGGCTCTTTCTTAACTTCCACATTGTCTGCCAAAGGTTCTTGTTTAACTTGGAACCCATTCGAGGAGGAGCTTTCCCCGCAGATTTCGTCCTTGATGGCTTTCTTGAGCATCGGCTGGGAAGCCGTATGCTGTTCCTCGGGCAGTAGAAGGGTAGCATGAGCAAAAATAGGATCCTTAATTCGATTATACTCCGGAACGTCGATGTTCAAATGCTTCATAACCAGTCTCATAACTTCGTCGCACTTTCCGTTGATCTTCAGTGCCGAAACCTTATCCTTCGGCGTCCACTGCAAGTTAACGATGAACAGTTTGGGACGTTTCTTGATCGGCTTATCGATGGCCCATAGCCAGTTGTACTTTCGGAGGACTTTGAGGCTAGAGCCCAGGCAAAGAATGGCATCAGTCTTTTCGGTATGGGGTGTTGCTCCAGCCCAGTTCAATGGCCACTTCAGTTGCCCACGTTCGCCGAAATGGACGATCGTATCGATCAAAGGTTTTCCGCACTTCCTGCACCGGCGATTCGTTTTGTGCTTGTGGGTAGACGTGCGTTGCGTCGTATCAAAAAGTCGCCAGTATTCGACGTTCGGTTTACAATTCTTGCACACTTCGACGTACATATTGCCATGAACTTCCGATAGACAAAACCTTGGCAGTCCGGATCTTAGATGCAATCCATCGCAATTCTGAGATACTACATGCTTCAGTATTCCTCTTCGGTGCAGCTCAGACAGTGCCATGTGAGTGTATGTCGGATCTGCCAGCGACAAATCATACTCGCCTATATCCTTTCCTTGTGCCAACAGTGTCCAAATGCCCTGACTGCCACGGTAATCCGGAATCTTTGCCGAGGTACTAATGCCGGCCCCGGTGTATACCATCAAGTGATTCGACCTTGCTATCGCTTGAGCCAGTCTCAGCGCTTTCGTTTCTATCTCCTCGGGTTCATCTTCCTTCTCCAGCATCCGCTCCTTATAGACCACCCTCCGTTTCCTCCGCTCCAGAATCTGCTTGACCAGTGTTTTATGATTCCCAAGCAAACGCTCATCATCGCCGCTCCGTTTAGATTCAGCCTTATTCAGGATTGAAACAATCTGCCGAAAAAAAAAACAAAAGCCAAATGTTAACATCTTGATAATACGACTGGTAGCGACTGAGAGTCTTGAAAATATGAAAATTAGAAGCCTCATGCATTGAAAAAAGAATAAAAGAGATCAAACAGGAACTAAAAAGAGACCAATCAAGAATCAAGAAATAAGAGTTTTCATAAAATTACTATAGAAAATCTGAACAGACATTCTCTAATGATATATCTAAGCGTTTTCATTTCAGGAGTTCATTCATTCTTGTTTTAATTCCTTCAGAAATACTTTTTGAAATTCTTCGATAAATTTCCCAAATATGTGCTCTTTTGAAGATGTCTGAAGAAAATGTCAAGCAAATTTTTACTTGAAATTATTTGAAAAATTTCTGAATGAATTTTTTGAAACCCGTTATTAAAAGGTATTAGTAGAATCACTAGAATATTAAATTATGTGAAACCTTCTTATTCTTCTTCTTTCTGGCGTAACATACCATCTGGGACAGATCCTGCATCTCATGAGCATTTCCACGGTTATTAACTGAGAGCTTTTTTTGCCGATTGACCATTTCTGCACTCGTATATCGTGTGGAAAGTTTAGCATTTCGTATGAAAAACTGTTTTCATTACTATTATTCTGAACACAACTGTACAAGCAAATCCCCACTGTACAATTTTTTTAGAATTGAAGTCTAAATTATGAAAAGTCAAAACATTCGCTCAATTGTTCGAGTTTATTCGGCGGAAAACTTAATATCTACTTTAGAGATGCCTCCATGGATTTATTTGGATTTCCTTAAACAGTGTTGTCAGGATTTCTTTAAGATTTCAACCAAGAATTTCTTTTTTGAAATAACTCCAGAGTTTCTTCCTAAGATTCCTTCAGTCTTTAGCGGTCATACAGCAAAATTGTGACTTTAGTGACGGAAATGATCGAAATAGTGACCTGAAAGGGATTTCTATACTACAAGTATTAGTTATAAAAATGACGAAAAATTTAAATACGTTAACCAATCTACATATTGAGTGAATTTAGAATATAGAGAACTGCAGTAGTTTGAAGTAACAGTTATTTGTCTGGCACAAGATTTGATTGTCATAAATGGTCAAAAATATGACGCATTGGATATTTCACTCCTCATTTTTTATACCAGATGAATATTAGCTTGATAAAGGTTATTATTTTAAATTTCTGATTTCAGTCGGAAAAAAAATCGTAGTAAATAATACAAATACATGAACTCCGGAAAACAAACTCGTGATACATTTTTAAGTGAAATTCCTGTTCATGAGGAACTGACTGGCAAAAACGCATTGAAGATTCTGAAGTAGAGGTACAAAACGAAATACTTGAAGAATTTATTAACAAATCTGTGGAATAAATCGAGGTTTTTGGTTGTTCACAACATTGTGGCGAAAATAATCATGACTGTATTTCAGAAGATTTTAAAAAACCCTGGCAGAATCCAAAATTTAAAAACAAGCAAAAAATAAAAACTCTAATGCCTAAATTTTTAGTAAAATTTCTGTGAAACTAAACCCTTTCTTGCAAATAAACAATCGGTTCATAACACATTTTGATTATTGACGAACTTGAGATGAACCAAATTAGATGAATGTTGTGCATAAGTAAATGGAAAAAAGATTAAAACTAAACGTTCCAATAAATTAATTATTAAAACTATCATGTCACTAGGTGGCGACTCGTGACCTTACGTTTTATATGATCTACGGACCTGAAAATGATTGATTTGGTGTACTTAGATTACAAAGCAAACAATTAAAATCGCATACCTATTTGTTGCTGAAATTTATTAACAAGAGGATTTAACGTTAGGGAAATATTTGATTAATTTTTATTGTCTAACAATGTTCAAGCACTCATTCTAGGAACATGTTTTGTGTATGAAAATAGTTGACTGAAGTCGTGTAAAACACAGTATAAAGGGTTAATCAATAAAAAAATGTAGAGCAAAATTAATACTCGTTTGTCCTAGACAAGTTTCTTACAAACTCATTGAATTTGTTTGTTGAAATTTCTGTTCGGTCTCACCGCAAACGCATCTCCCATTACTGTATGCAAGGCGCAGTGAGATATAGCAGCCCAAAGCAACTGCATATAAGCAATTGGGCTACTTGCTGCTAGCTGGGGCAAAACAGAGAAATTGAATTATACATCGCAGCGCTGCTGCTATATCTTATACCTTGGACAGGCATCTGATACATATACCATGATACAAGTTGTCAAGAAAATTATTCCAAGACTATCTTGAATGAAGACAATTATCAGTATGGAACCCATTTAAAGATAATTGTACCATGATACGTATACCACAAGTGTGTTATAAGTATTACTGCACCTTGCATACAGTAATGGGAGATGCGTTTGCGGTGAGGCCTAGTGATCCTTTATAGAGAGATAAGCGGAAGTAAAATGGAATGATTTGGCAACATACCAGCAGTGCTGATTTTGCTCAGCGTCGAGAATAATATTATAACACGGACATGACTTCCTCATTGCTAAAAAGCAGTGTTGTTCAGACTCATTTCCCCGAAAATAACATTTTCCGAACTACGAAGCCACGAACTACTACAACCATGCTCTATCCTCCTAAGATAGAAAAGCAGATGGTTAAGCTTGAGTACTGCACACAAAATCGATCAATTTTGATCCCAGAGAGCCATAATTCAAGTTTCGGTGAAATGAAATGAGTGAGTGAGTGAGTGCGAATCATTTCACCGAAACTTGAATTGCGGCCCACCGAGATCGAAACTGTCGGATCCCATGTGCATCACTCAAGCCCAACCACCTCCCCCTCCATCTCAGGAATACAACGCACAGTTATAACAGTTCATGGCTTCACAATTCGAATTTCGGGGAAATGAGTCTGGTCAACACTGCTAAAAAGTGTATTTTGTTTCGTTATAGATCTTTGAGCTACATATCCAAACTGATAAACAGCCAAAAAAATCAACAACTAAAAATCGCATTGACAAAAATTTAAAAAAGAAAAATATTTAATTTTGTTTGCTTCATGCAAAATTACTTTTACCGAAATAATTTCAAGCGGATTACATTACTCTTCAAGAAAAGTTCAAAACAAACATTACGCATGTTCGTTTGGCTCACACTTTGACAGAAATGTCAACTTCCGAAAATCTCTCTTAGGGCTCATTCATTTATTTCATAACGCTGAAAATGGCCATTTTTGACACCCACCCACAACTTTGTAACGCTTTTTGTATGAATATTCTACAAGTTTTGTATGAGCCGTAACATCTTGAGGACACCCACCCACCCCTTTCAGCGTTATGAAATTTGTGAATAAGCCCTTATAAAGGATTACTAGTGAGACCGAACAATTTCTGATAAGGTTCTTTCAAAAGGCAGGTTTAATATTCCTTCTATAGAAGCAGATTACTGCAAGAAGTTCAGTAGTACATTATTGAGCAGGTATGTCAGATATTGTTCCAGGTTTTCGCTATTTTATTTAAAATTTCAGCTAGAAAACTCATCCCATTGCCAGAATTTTGTCCAAAACATTTCCCATAAAATTTAAATATTTTTCGTTGGGAACTTTCACGGAATATTCGCTTGAATACTTCCGCAAAGTTACTCACGAGTTCCTATCTTTCTTGACACTTTGATTACCAGACCACACTATGGCAACTATTATGAATGATGTGAACAATGTGTGGGAGTCTTCTTCACTTCATCTTTTGACGCAAAAGCATATACCTACATCATGCACTGATTATATGCACCATCTGAAAAGCACACTTGTTGTACACAGTACAAGCGTGGTATTACTTTCAGTAGCCATTTGCGACTGTCCTAGAGTGCAAATGTGCAAAGCAAGATCATATTGAAAGCAGCAGATTACGAATACAGGATTTGTTAGAGTGGGTTTATTTTTGGGAGTTCCTGAACATAGAGTGCAATTTTGGTTGCCGAACGTCTTATGTAGTGATCAAGGTTCTATAATGAAAAAAAGGAAGATCTTATGAATTACTATACTAAAATCAATGTTGTCACAGTAATGTCAAGATTGGATAGAAAAAAAATAGAAGTTATTCATCAAACATTTACAGTAAGGCCGTAAAAAAACTACACGCCTTTTTCGGATCATGCCACTTTTCAATGCTTTTTTCAGACCACCATGCACCCAGAATAGAGTTGATGACGAGATCTCATCAATGTTCGTTTGCTCGGATTCGGTAATGGTAAAGAAGTATTTTTTGCTGGAATTGTTGAAGCAACATGAGCAGTATTTTTCGAATTATATATGAATGAAAATTGTTGAAATTTTTGCTGCTGATATTTCAAATCAATCTCATTTTATTGAGTTTCTTTTTTCACAAGAATATCGTAAGTTTTTTGACGAATTCTTGAAGAAACTGCTCGCAAAATCTTTTTGGCACATGTGATTTTTTTCAAAGATTCCAACCAATTGATGCTTCTGATGAAATCGATATCGATATCGATACAATAGGGATACAATTTACGATTTTATTTCTGCGGGATTTTCTGCAATATAAATAAGAATGAAAACGAATGGCTTATATTTTGCGGAATCTATGGAAAACAATGTAATAATCTTTAAATCTTTCTTCTTGCGGAATAATTTTTCGTCTATTTTTTATAACAGTAAAATTTTTTCGATGTTTTTGTTTTAATTGTAGAGGCGCCTGCCTGTCTATAGCATCCAAATAACAATCTCCTATGCCACAGCTGTCGCAAGAATGTGGTCAGAAAAACCCTTGACTGCTGAAGAATCGTCAATCTGATCTAGATTGCTAGAGATAATTTCTAAATGTCTTTAGTGGATAAATGCGACGGAAAGAAGGAAATTACACAATTTTTACCAATGTCCAAAGAATTTTGAACATGGGCTTTTTTTATCCGCTCTTAGAATTCCTCCATAAACGTTTTTCGATGACCACGTCAAGAATTATTATTAACATTTTATCCAGATTGTCATCTTTCAATTCAATATTAATTAGTACAGCTTGCCTGCTGTATAAGACTTCTCGTGTACGTTAAACAATAACTTTGAAATATGCGAGTTCTACTCATAAGTACGTGCCACATTACGTTTCTCAGCTCGCAATGGTAACCACAATTTTCATTTTGACTTATTCTCACTTTGTTTTAACTCAAAATGTTTGGTTTCAGTATTTAATAATTAAGTATTTTTCAATGTGTTGCCAAAATCGGAAAGAAAATGTTGCTAAAACGGATGTTGCTAAAATCGGGGGTAGACAAAAGTGAGTGTTGCCAAAATCGGGAAGGCAATGTACTTCCTAAGATTCTTTGATAACATTTCCAAGGATTTCTTCAAGGAAATGCCAAGACATTTTTTCATTCATTATTCGGGAAATTTTCTGAATGAATTGCTTGAAAAACGGATTATCAAAGGAATTGCTAGAATGAATGGTATGAATTAATGCTAAATGAAATTTTGAAGATTCACGGAGATTTTACTTAAGGAATTACTCAAGAAATGTTTGGAAGAATCATAGGAGTAATCCCTGAATACAATTTCTGTACGATTTTCGAACTAATTTTTTGGAAGGTCTGGTCGAATTAAAATTTTTGGAGGAGTTCTTGATAAATTTTCCGAAATAGACCTGTAGGCGAATTCCGGCGCGTATTTTCTTCGAAAAAAATAAAATTTTCTTGCTGGTGAGTAATGGAAGAAAATTTCTTCTCTTCGAAGAAAATGTGCACCGGAATTCACCTACTGGCTGGAGAATTTTTTGAGCCAATGCCTGGGATAAACCCTGGATAAATTCTTGTGAATTTTAATTTGAAAATAACTAGGAAAATTGTTTCAAAACTCACCGTAGAAACTCCAGGATAAATCTACACTGTTACTTCAACAGGGCCTAACTGACATGAGCGATTTACCTTGATCGATCCTCTCTTTCGCTAATAACTTCGCTAAATTAGATAAACCTGTAATACTTATTGTTAATGAAGCAAGATATAGTGATTCTTCATCATACAACACAAAAATATATTTACTATGGCAGATCAAAAAATGTTTCTAGCTTCTAATGTTAAATATGTTGTCGTACTATAGTACAAACAATAACAATCAGCTAATTAAAGTAAATTGATTCGAACTAGTGCTGTGTATAGGGCCTCATCCTAAAGCGGTGAATGGCGCACTTTACCTTTATCATTGGCATACATGTCATTCGGTACCATTATACATTTTTCACATTTCAACTTTTTTCCTACAAAAACAAATGGTTTATCTTGCGTCTAGCGCAAAAAGTTATGAAAAATATCAAACGACTGATTTTCGAAAGAATTTAACATGTTGAAATGTTGTTAAATGAGCGGTGAATGGCGTCCTTACGGTACTCTGAAGGAGAATTTTCTTAGAAGAACTTTTGTATGAAATTTATGGGATACCATTCTAGAGTAACAACAGTGTTTTCAAGTTGGTGAAGGATATTAGAAAATGTCTGTGGGAAACAGTCCCGGCAAAAGAAAATCAATGTAGGTAATCCCTATAGAAATTACAAGAGGTAATCACACTTTTCCCCGGATCCAACTCTCGGTCGAACCCTATTCGTTCGAATCCATGGGCCACTTGATTTTGTTGGCGTTAACGTGAATGCAAAATGGTTTCTGATCGAAGGAGCATTGGGTGAGTAGCTTTCGAGTGGTCAATGATTGCGACTGACTGCCTTCAAAATAGGAACTTTTGGGACCTGCTTGAAAAATGACACCGAACAGGAACCAAGAAAATTTGATCCAAATAGCGATCAGAAGATTTCAGTTTTCATGAGAATTTTTCAGATACTTCGGCCAGACTATACTTTTTATTATTGAGATTTACTAGTATTCGTAGTTTTATATGCATTTTCAAGATTCCTTCAAGAAATTTCATCAGAAACTAATTCAGTTATTTACTTTAAGAATTCATTAATGTGCTTTATCTGCGCAGCGTGTGAGTCGAGACGAGTCGCTTTCACATCGAGTGACGTGAGATGACTAATGGTAATCAAATGGGATCGAGTCAACATAATAAGCACATAATTAATTCTTAAGGAATTCCTCTATGAAATTAGATCAAGATACCTTCTAGAATTCAACCTGGAGTTTTCTAGGGATATCCCGAGTTTCTGGGATAACCATAAATTTCTTCGGAAATTCGTCCAAAGATTGTTTCGAAAACTTCTCAAGAAAATCCTGGAGTTCATACAGTGTAGAAGAAACGTTAGGATTTCGTCCAAGATTTCCGTTTAAAACATTTTTAAGATCCCAAGCAATATTTTTCCAGAGATATCTCCATTGATGTTTTTTCCAAGTATTTCTCTAAGATTACCTTCTGAAATTACTCCAGAGATTCCTCCTAAAATTTCTTAAGAAAGCCTATCAGAAAATCTTTGAGAAATTTCCCAATCAAGCTCTCAAATAATTTACCCAGAGAATTTTTTTCTAGGAAATCGTCAAGCACAATTTTGTAGATATTATTGGTGAAATCTAAAAAAAATCGAAGAGTAACGCTAAAATTAATTCTTTAGTAATCCCTGGTACAAATTCTGTAAAAAAATCTGATGAACTCTGGCGCGAAGATCTTTGAAAATCTTCCTAACTTCTGAGGAAGTATTGGGGGTTTTGTCCAGATGAATTGTTAAGATAATTATTAAAAAATAATCAATTAAATCCATGGATGAAAAAAAGCACTGCAATCTTGTCTGCAGGCAGTCCTTGAAAACATTGAACAACTGCTATAGTATATGCAAGTGTGAAATTTTGAAGAAACTATGGATGGTTAAAAAATTACTCTTGAAGTGTTTAAAAGATTAGATAAAGGAAAGTTTAATGAATCACTGGTTTAATTTGTTAAGGAATTGCTGAAAGATCTCTCAAAAGATTTCCAGGCATAACTCCTGAGATACACAATATGAGAATAGCTGGAGAAATAACAGAACAAATCGACGTAGGAACCAGAGGCGTCGCGTGCTCAAATAAGCCACCTGTGCAACAACAAGGAAAATATATTTTTTAATTGGGTAAATAACGCCTATGTAAACGGTAAACTGGTGATTAACTGGATTTTGCACGTTTCAGTGACAAAACATATCAGAAATAACAAAATGTATCAATGTGCGCGTATTTGATATATTCTTGCATTTAGTAAAATAACTGCAGTGTGCATTTTTTTTACGATTTATTGGTACGTTTTACTTGATTTGCAAATGTTTTCATCTGCATATTAATCTCGTGTATCCGGCAGAAATATAGAAAAAAAAACACTATTTTTTTAAATAATTTTCTTGGTCCCTTAGGCATTACAACTAATATGTGAATATGTGCGTATTGTGCTCTGCAAAAAAAATCCACGGAATGCGATTAACAGAAAATGGTGGTATATCGTCGCAGTGATAATAAAAATCACCAAATGTTTCAGATTTAGATAATTACAAACATTCGCGTACTTGAAGAACGAAAAAATTCAAACCTACTTGAATGTTGACGTTGCGCGCATATCTGCGCGTTATCGCCGCCGCTGGATGTGGGTTTAAAATGAGCAATACGGTCGTCTTTGGTCCATAAGGGTGACTTTGGGCCAAGATTTTTACAGCAAACTATAACCATAATAATGAAAACAATGTAGCAAGCTTCAAGAATACGTTATAAATAGCTACTAGATGGTCATGGATTAGTTTTTTGCCTCCCGTGCAATTCAAGAGATGCATCGAAAAAGGCGATCAAAGTCACCCCCTAGGACCAATGTCACCCCACACGGCGGTACTTGAATTGTATGAATGCAGCGTAAGAACACATCGCGAATGATTTGTACGCTGTCCGCTTCGGTGGCGAGCCGAAAATCCCGTTAGAAAGGTTAATCCTTCTTTAAAAACAACATGAATCCCACAATAAACTATAGAGAAAACAGATATGGAATCATCTATTATTAAAATATGGAAATTGGAGCAGTCTACGGAGCAAAAATAAATGCGCTAATTCCATTGATAATACATTCTTCCTGAGCTTTTATCATCTTCTTCAGCTTGTTCAAATCGGCTGGTTGAACCTGTCGAGAGAAACCGATTTCGTATTGCATGAAAGTTAGCACCGTAAAGCATGCAATTTGCACTCTAAGAACACTCTATTTCCATATTGACTGCGCTAACTTCACCAAAGACCAGAAATGATTAGTTTAATATTGGATTAATCGAAATTACGTATGCTTGGTATGCATTCGAATTGTTATAAATTTGATTTTAATTATTAAAACCCCACATTTTATAATGTGGATATCATTCTAATGTCGTTTTCGTTTTTAGGAACTGGGTCGGTGATCAACACATAAACAATCCAATGTCAATTAAATTGTAGTTCGGTCGAACCTGAATCGGGTTGGGGTTGAAACTGTGATTCAGAACGGGTTGCGCCAGTTCCAACCTAGGTTCAAAAACGAATTCGACATAAGTTGATGTAAATATGTCTGGATGGACATTGGACATCCGATCTATTCCGAACAAAATGCATTCTATTAGGAAACTGCTTAGCGTGCACCAATATTTCGGAAGGAGAAAAAGTAAAACCTGTTCAACTTTTTTCGTTGAACGGGTTGTTTCCACACATGTATGCTTTTGAGCATGTACAGATTACTAAGCTGTGAATGTATGTGGGACCTTAGTTATATGGGATTTGGTTCAACAGCAGCAGTTGAACAGGCACAGTAGTTTCTCTTCAACTTTTGCGCTGCTGTCTTTGGTGAAATACCACGCTTGTGCTGTGGATGTCAAGCGAGCTTTTTACATTGTGCGTGAACTCAGCACACTACGCGATCGTTCTTGGTGCCTTGGGACAATTGTTATGCTACTTTCTTTGTAGTACGTATGAACCCACACTCATGCTTTTTTAAAATTTGTTGAATTTGATTTACTTTTTTAAATTAGTTGTACGATTTTGATTCAAATGGTCTTCCTGTTCAATGAACAGGTTGAACAGGCTGACCAGACGCCTCTGGTAGGAACTCCTTAAAGTATTCTTGTTGGGGTTCCTGGCAAAACTTCAACGATTTTTTTCAACATTTTAATATTTTTTTCTGGAATAAACCATTGGAGTTTATCTTGGAAGAACTTCTGTAGGAATCTTTGGAAGATTTGCTAGAACAGGCCTGCCCAACGTAATCCGATACAATCTTTAAAATACATAAATTTTCTGAATTACTTAAAATTAATTTAACATAAACTCAAATTTAAAAAAATCCTGAATTTTTTGAATCTAGATTTTTAATACTGTTGAATGGACATGATCTAGTTTAGGTATACTATAAAAATACAAGTTTATAAGATAGATTTTTTTAGAATTACGGGACCCAGATAGCCGTAGCGGTAAACGCGCAGCTATTCAACAAGACCAAGCTGAGGGTCGTGGGTTCGAATCCCACCGGATCTTTTCGGGACTATCTTCGTACCTGCCACACGATATACGTATGCAAAAATGGTCATTGGCACAGTAAGCTCTCAGTTAATAACTGTGAAAGTGCTCATAAGAACACTAAGCTGAGAAGCAGGCTCTGTCCCAGTGGTGACGTTATGCCAGAAAGAAGAAGATAGAATTACATCAACATTTTTCACCATGACTATAACTCCATCATTCGATGCATGACGCCTGAGCAAATATAATTATACTAAAACCATAGACTGATATTCTCATAGAATTCTGGAAATTTTTTGCCAATTCATGGAAATTGTTTGCTAATTCATAACAAAAAAAATACCAGAAACTTTCACAGGCTTTTCCAAAATCTTGGACAGGATTCTCAAAGAGCTCTAGGCAATACTTTCAAAGAAAACATGGGTAAAGGATGCTCACAGAATCTTGAACTGGATTACATAGACATCTTGCCAAGATTTTCATCAATTTCGATACGTAATTTAGTATGACAATCCTTCAAGTTTTTCCTCGAAGAATCTGAGATGAAATTCTTGAAGAACCTGTTGAATAGTCGCATTTTTAACTCTGAAGTTTTCACTGAAGCCTACAGATTTTTGCTTCAGGATTCACTACATTCAGAATAAGGAAAAACATAAACTTAAGAGACCATTAGGGTTAAAATATAGAAACCTTACATTTCAAATAAATACTGTTTAGCAACTTAGAGACCAAGTCTCTAAAAAGAGACCTACTACCAGTCCTGAAATTTAGTCCAAAACATAGTTAAGGCGAGCGTCCGGCTTTCGAATCGCCCGGCAATACTTAGCTAAGCTCGCAAAATTAAATTTTGTAGACTCGCGCTTATAGTGCCTATAAACTTTTAATAATTATTATACTCTGCTCCCACTCACCTTTTTCCATAGGTCCAACTTTTTCTTCTTCGGGCATTCCTCCTGCTTGGTTTCGGACCGGCGGCACCGTTTTGTCCCCTGCTCGAGGATTGCCGACGGTTTGATGCCCTTCAATCGCATCATTCACGTGCTCTGCCTCTGATTGTGAAATTCAGCAGCTCCTCTTCCCAACGATGATAATTACCGCATCCATATTATTATCGCTCAAGCATCACCCAAAAAAGAAGCACCATCCATTGAGGGGTGACAAAAATAATATTCTTTGTTTTGTGTCCCTAATTTGGAACTCGTTTTTGCTCGAATTTCATCACAATTACCGATACCCACTAGCGCAAACTAATCACACGAACGCCCGAGCACTTTTGGAGTTTAAAAACTGCAGTATTTCGTTAAAATTTCAACAAAAATTGGACAAAGTCTGTCCAATTAACTTTGTATTATTGTTTATGTGTTTCTTCTTCCTTCAAGATCGCACGTAGTCTCGCTCGAAAGACAGCTTCACTCATCGCATCGTTCGAACGCAGGGCCGAACTCAGTAAAGATAGAATAAAATCAAGCGTGTGCTAGAATAAAGGCGTGAGCTTAGCTTGATCGATTTCTTTTCATCGATTTTCTCATTCTTGAATTTCGTTGAACGCCTCTGATGCACTCAATCACGATTTGCTTGTTCGGTATTATTTTTATGGGGCTCTGCACAAAAATCATCCTCTCTCTTTTACTCTGCCATGAAATTAGTAAACAACAAGGCCAGTAAATGTCAAAATCCCATACAAAATCAAAACAGTGAAGTGACCTATACTGGGTCAAGGGGAATGCCTCTCGCCAGTAGTTTTCAAAAAAAATGTCAACGCTTTTCAATCGATACACACAGTTTTCTCATCTTAACAAATCTTTCAGTGTCTTAGCATGGGATGATGACGGTTAGAAAATCTTTCCGACGGTTAGGAATGGTTAGAATCGGACTTTTATGTGAATTTTGTGGAAATGCAAAAAGAAAAATATCGTAAGTAAAAACACGTCTAATAGGGTTCAACGTTGGAAAGCGAATGAAAAGTTTTATTGATTACTAGTTGTCCCGGCATACTTCGTACTGCCCAGTAGGCTTTGGAGTAGGCCATGGAAAATCCCTATACAAAATGTCAAATTTGTGTGCCCGTTTTTTTCATCATTCTCGTTGAGTTTTTCGCAAATATTATTCCACATAAACACGTCGCAACCCTTGAGAAATGCAATTGCGAAGGAATCAGGTAAATCCGTTGTCTCGTTCTCTAGTTATTTCGTGACATACAAACACCATTCCATTTTTATTTATATAGAAGATAGATAGATTACAACAAACAAACTTCGGTTACTAAGATCGTCATGGATTACTTGATGCTAACACTCCTCCCTAATCCTTGATTCCGATGACTCCGGATTGTACAAGAGGCTTGGTAAATCCATCTGCGGCTTGGTCCTTAGTATTCACGTAATTGATTATGGCCGGTACGCTGATCATAAGTACTGTGCAAAAGGATAGGACAAGAAACGGTCAAGGAATGATTCCGCTATTGAAATGACTTGAGCTGTACGATGCTAAGAAGTAGAGCTGATTTCATAACATCGGTAACGCCTGCTGTACAAATCAAATGGAGCTGTCACTTTTCCGTACGGAAAAATGTGCCGCTCAATTATTCCGCAAGTAAAACTGACATTTCGCTCATACTGGATCAGCTGCCAATATTACTTCAGTAAAAAGGAGAAATTTTACTTGAGCGCTTTACGTTTTAGGTGCATACTACGCATTACCACTGAACCATTTTCAATAGCATCGTGAACAAAGTGAAAACGTATATCGACAAGGAAGACTTCGCATTTGAATGCTTGGGAATCGATGTACATCGCTACTGCTGAGCAACCATTGATGAACGAAGATGAAGCCCCAATAACATCACCCCTATTTTACCTGACCAGACGAAAAATCAAATGATTTTACCCCCCTACATTCGACGTGTACTTAGCCAAGTAGGAAGCTGTATATGTGCGTTTTCCTTCTATACAATCAGTTAGACATCGTCCTGATGATGGGCAGCATCAAGCCCGAAACCGGTCGTTAAAAAAGGTAATTTATATGTCCTTTTAACGTTTGTAAGAACCATAAGTGTTGTGTCCTGTCTCGCGTCGCGTCGTGTGATTGTATATCGACATGCTTTGTCCTAGGGCTGTAGCTTCCATTTTTGGCTATGGCGATAGCAGATTGATTATCACAGAAAATCTTGATTTGTCTTTCTCCAAAAATTTGCTTCAGCATATTTCTCCACCAAAACGCTTCTTGAATCGTTCGTGATAACGCCGTATATTCTGCCTCGCACGATGATAAAGCTACCGTTGGTTGCCTTTTAACATTCCATCGTCTTGAAATGCTGACTTCAACTTGTTCCAGGCTTCTTGTGCGTCCTTCGCATCCATGACTAGACTGTAATTAGTCTTTTCGAGACTGAGACAAATTGTTGATAACGCTCGCATTTGAATATCTTCATCGACGAAACTTGAAACCTCTTCAGGACTACGTTACGGCCAAATTCGTATTTGCGTTACGGCCAATGTCCTGGGCCCATAACCTATCGTAAGTAAAAACACGTCTAATAGGGTTCAACGTTGGAAAGCGAATGAAAAGTTTTATTGATTATTACAACTAACAAACTTCGGTTACTAGGTCGTCATGGATTACTTGATGCTAACAAAAAAGAAGAAATCTGACGGATTATCTCGCATTTTGTTTTGGTTTATGTTTTCTTTCAATCTGTATTAGCAAAATGAAATATAATCGTCGACAAATCAAGGCCTACATGCGAGACAAGACAAAGCTGTCGTAAATATTGAATTTCTCCAAATCCCAATGCATGTAAATATATGAATATTCATTGCCACAGAACTTCTATAGACGTCTATAGAACGTTCTATAGAACCTCTGTAGTTTGCTCATTCGTGTCTCCTACACTCCAATCAGCAAGTCGATCAATGCGAATGTGAATCTGGATCTATTATCCGTTTGATTATTCTCTATTTTTATGGTGATGTCAAGGATGAAAAGAAACTCAGGGCACATCATGCTCGTTGATCAATCTGTAGAATTAAGCCCTCAGTACACTGTTTGTCAAGTGTGCAAATTTTTCCGCACGCATAAACCAACATGCAAACATCGGTCTCAACAATGACAAAACATCTGAAGTGTCAAGTGGATATTGAAGTGTTAGTTTATGCGTGTGGAAAAATTTGCACACTTCAAGACCAACAATTGAAAAGGCCTCAAGTCCAAAATGTAAACAAATCGGTTTTCTGCTGATTTCAGTGTATAAGAGCCTATTCTTACTAAAACATACAATAGTCATTTAAAAATATGCATAAAAGTTGAAAAAATAACATTTTTCTAAAAGACCCCATCTCATTTTCCGCTAACCAGGATATTCATCGCAAATGCGGCCTTTTCTCAAAAAGGCCTCATTTCTATATCTGACGGAAACCGAGTTGAGGCCTGTTAAACAAACATCAAAATTGCAATGTAGATTCAAAAAACGTTCCAAATTCACTAAGTAGATGCAGGTTATACTACGGAACGACTGCTCCTTGTATTATTTTACACAGTGGTTGTCTAAACGGCAAACATTATCAAGTTTGCCGTCGGGTTCCGGTAGACTGATGTATTTTGTATCATACTACCTAATAATACCTGTGTCAGCCTGTCTGTACTTCACAACTTATCAACAAAAACACGATTTGGTTTCAATTGCATGAAAAATAACGTTCAATTGCAATATTATTTCAATTGAACCAATATTTCCATACATTTTCTCGACGACGAACTCGCGTACCACATACATAATGTTCATGGATGACGAAGGGTTCAATCAATCACACATTTATAAGACCGCACGATTCTTTTCTTGCTGTAGGGATCTCCATGTACTTTACTTCACCACTTAACACTCTTCTACACTTCAAATTTCTTATTTCATCATCAATTTTGAATGATTTTCAAAAAGGCCACATCAGAAGATGATGAAAAAACAAGCCACAACTAGAAGGCCTCAACACATTTTAGAGTAAACAAAGGCGTCAACTCACAGGCCTCATCAGCGTCGGCCGGCGTCTAGGGGCACAAATGAAAAGGGCTGCACAGCTTTTGGTGAAATAAAAGCCTCATTTCCTTTGACTCGTTTTTTTAGCAGGATTTTTTTGCTAAAATGATAGTAATGAATATTCATAGCTATAAATCAGTTTATCCATCGACTTTCGGGACGATAAAATAACATACAATGCTTAAATTCATAATTTAAATTTGATTTATTGTTTGACAAAACAAGATTGCATTTTTCTCATTGTTTACTTTTTGGAGATGAGGCCTTTTGAATTGTTAGTCTTGACTTGGCAAAGAGTGTACTGAAGGCTTTAGATACATACGCGGCCATCTCAAACCAAAAAGCAGGAGTTTCCCAGATTGTTTTCTTCTTTTTTTGCTTCGATTGGAGCCGGAGTTTTGTTTTTGTTCCGAAGAAAAGTCAATTTCTTCGGTTTCCTTTTATTTATATATATATATATATATATATATATATATATATATATATATATATATATATATATATATATATATATATATATATATATATATATATATATATATATATATATATATATATATATATATATATATATATATATATATATATATATATATATATATATATATATATATATATATATATATATATATTTTTTTTTTTTTCACTTTTTATACCAGTTCCGATTACGTTCACGACAAAACAGCAGTGAACGCTTCCGGAATAAAGAGCTTAGGGCCCATTCACAAATTTCTTAACGCGGAAGGGGGTGGGTGGGTGCCCTAGTGCTGTTACGGCTCATATAATATTTGTTAAAAATTCATACAAAAAGCGTTACGAGGGGGTGGGTGGGTGTCAAAAATGGCCATTTTTGGCGTTATGATATTTGTGAATAAACCTTTAGAAACGGATAGATGTTGATAGAGACGGTTAGGTCAGGTTGGGTAAAACTGGAAAGGATATTGAGGGATAAACGGCATTCTGTAGCGGTTAGAAGACGGTTTTTTACAGAATTCGTCAGTGCCGTCCCCCTTGTACTGGGTACGAATTGTAAATCATAAAGAATACCGAACTTTCAGCTTTTTGATTGAAAACTTCTGAGGTTCAGTAATACTTAAAATGCTGTTTTTGTGATGTTGAAAGTTAAACTATGATTGATATATAGCAGGCCCATGGCAAGAGACGACTTCTAGCGTAGTGAACATCTAGCGGTGTTTACCCATTTTCGTGTAAATTTAATCGAGAGTGCAATTATAATGCGAAGTTTTGTTTAATGTTTATGACCCGTTATCAAACCAGCATCGCAATAAAATAACTGATTGCTTGCTTGCTTGGATGCTTGCAGGATGCCTATGGACCGATGCACGTGTTCACTATCTGACGTTTGAGCGGTGCCGTGTCATTTACGTGACCATGGCAACGAGTGAATTCGGCACCGCTCAAACGTCAAATTAGTGAACTCGTGCGTTGGTCCATAGATGTTTGATCTCCTTCCAAAACCATCGAAATGTTCAATGTGCTTCAACTTTTTGGCACATTATTAGCTGATTTAACGATAGCAAAGATTGATAACCAAACCATAACAAACAACACCCACCCAACCCCTCGTAACGCATTTTGTATGAATATTTTTCAAATTTTATATGAGCTTTAACATTTCAAGGACACCCACCCACCCCCTGCAGTAATCTGATCTTAGCGTGTGCAGCGTTATGAAATTATGTGAATAGAGGTTATCACACTCAATGGTATGGGTGCCCTAGTGTAGATATAGTTGTGAACCTTAGAGGAAAACAATATGTACTCTGTCTCGAAAAACACCCAGAATCCGGGTGTAAATTTCCATATTCATTTTGATGAGTCTGGAAAGCGTGTGCAAGTTTCTTTGAGGAAAACAAAAACAAACTGTGTATGCCGAGCGTATGCTAGTCTACGTGTGTTCAAATGTCACTAAGCTCTATGGGCCCTTGTGATTGGCCCTTTAGACACAGATAACAGATGTTTATGCTAGAACAAAAATCTTCTGAAAACTTGTGTAAATATTCAAACTAAAACACGTTGAAAACACTAGCGCCGCCACACAACGTATTGCTGCAATCAGTGGTGAATATAAGTATTTTGAAATGTTTCATATTCACCACTGACATCATCATGGGAACTTAGCGATAACAGCGCCACCACGATGTTGCTACTTGTGTTGCCACTTAAAATCACAATTAATTTTATTAACACAGTTTTACAATCGGACATAAACATCTGTTATCTGTGCTTTAGATTTCCTACGCGTGAAATCTCGCGTAACTTTTCAAAACGTCCTAAGTAACAAATGTAAACAAATCGAGATTATCATTGCAAATCATTTGCGTTGCACCACTCAGCAGCACACTAGAACACTCGTTCTGATATATTAACAACAAATTAATCTATTCAAAGCTGAACAAAATGACCAATGTTCAAAACTGCATCGCTTTCAATCAATTGTTACATTGGACCTTTGATCAGAGAACCAACCACATGTCCTATGTAACATTTATGAATAAACACGATTCTAATGTTACATTGGACATTCCTGAATAATGCTTTGGAATGGAGTTTAAAAGGTAGAATGATTTGTAGAAGCGTGTCTGAGACACTACTTAGATGCAGAGAATGCCATAATAACTGCTTCTCAATCATTTCAGTCGATATTTTCAGAGTCGCACTGCCTCGCAAAATTGAAAACGCTCAAGTGACAAAAAGAGAATGAATTACACAAAACTGTATTTTGGTCTTTTTGCCAAACCATGTTTTACCGTTTCGCTGGATTGGATCAGCTGCAACATCTCTTTTCATATTATTAGCGCATTGCGTGCATATAGGGGAATGATATTGCTTGAGCATCATGATGTCATTGTATCAATCTGATTCAGATGCATGGTCGATCAAGCATATAAATATGCTTCCCGGCAGCAACACGAGCAATGTACATGCGCGACTTGCTCACACATATTTGCAGAGCGATCAATCACCGAAGAGAGGAGAAGCTTTATGTATTTGTTAGACGTGGGCTCCTTTCTCGAGTTCCTACAACAAGATGGACGGCGTCGTCATCGTCATCATTCCCCACCGCAATTTCTTGTTTCAACCGACGGCTGGTGCTGATTGCAACACAGCCGTCACCACCACCACGTCATGCAGTGGGAAACTCTCACATGATCATGTGGGCGAAACCGTCATAAAAACGGGGGGAAAATTGAGGGAGAATCAGTGAGAGAGCAAAATGTCCTACATACAGCTCAACGTTTCCCCTCCTTCTGTTGTTACATAGGACACATAGACGGATGGGAAGAAGTGACGTCGTGGGATTGAATGAATCAAAACAAAGCACAGCTGGTGTCTCCGATTAGCACACCGCAACAAAATGTCGATTATCAGCGAATTGAGTGCATGTAGGGAAATGATATTCAGCATCATGATCTTATTGTATCAATCCTATTCAGATCCATGGTCGATGAAGCATATACATATGCTTCACGGCAGCAACACGAGCAACGTGCATGCGCGACTTGCGCACATATATTTGCAGAGCAATCATTCACCGAAGAGCGGAGAAGCTGTATGTATTTGTTTGGCATTGGTTTCCTACAACACAATCGACGGCGCCGTCATCGTCATCATTTCCCACCGGTATTTCTTGTTTGCGCCGACGGCTGGTGCCGAATGCAACACAGTCGTCACCACCCGTCGTGCAGTGGGTAACTCACACACGAACAAGTGTGGGCGAAACCAGCATTGAAACGGGGGGAATATTGAGAGAGAAACAGTGAGAAAGCAAAAAGTCCCAAATACAGCTCAACGTTTCCCCTCCTTCTGTAGTTACATAGGACACATAGACGGGGGGAGAAAAGTGATGGCGTGGCATTGAATGAATCAAATTGTTGTTGTTCGTGAGAGACTTTAACCCGAAGGTCATTCGTCTCTTCTTCAAATGAATAAAAACAAAGCACAGCTGGTGCCTGCGATTATCACACCGCAACAAAATGAGCAGTTCAACTTGAATGTTGAAGCAGTTCAACGCACGTGGATACAAAATGAAATAAAACATGATTGTTGTGTGCTCAAATCAAAATATCCGATGTTACTATAACCAACTGAAACAAAATGACAGAAATGAATGTCCAATGTAACAATTGTTGAAACAGAACGACCTATGTGATTTATCCTATGTACATATTTTTGGTCAAAACGTCCTATCTGATGTTTTTATAGATTTCAGTGTAATTTCCAAATAAATTAACAAAATTTCATTTCATACGTTGAACTCTATTACACTGCTTCCCTCTACAAGCAACACAGTGGGGAAAAATTGTTTCATTTTGATACAGTTTCAAAATATATTTTCACAACCTTCAAGCTCGATTTACTCGAAATGTGTGAATTGTTAGATAGGCCGTTTTGAAAAGTTACGCGAGAAATGAACTAATTTACAATGACGTCACGCTGCTTCTTCCATCGGGAAGAACACCTTTTACTGCGGGCCGTGTTTACAAAAAATGAACGATTTCGTTGTGCATTCATCCACTTCATGTTCATCCGGTGAACATTCGTCGTCCGGATGTTGGTCCGGATGTCATTTTATGTAAACATTGCCCGCATTTAGAGCAGAAAAGAAAAAGAAAGTCAAGGATAAAAGAAGACCGTGGATAAGTCCATGCATGAAACAGACGACACACGTGGAATGTTTTTAGAGTGTTGTTAATCGATCAACGCTGGTTGTCAATGTATGCGTGTGAAGCACGTTGAAATACGTGAACGTGCTCCAGAATGTAGGCGCAAAGCAACATCCGAAAAGAAAATAAATCACTTCTTGTCAAAAATGACAAGATTCCACCAAATGGAAAGTAATGGCGAGCAGATAAAAACGTTTGTTTTCGGCAATAAATCCAAGCAGAACTCGGCGGAAGCAAGCGAATCGTTGCAAATTCTGATCCCGGAGGTGAGTACAATGTTGGGGGGTTGAAATTTAGTTGTTCTTTGTCACAAATCGGCGATTAAATCACTGCCAATGTTGTGTCCGAATTCCAGTTGCTGCTGCCCGGATATTCTTTCTACACCTGGCCATCTGCCCAAGTATTGGCGTGGTTTCTTTGGGAGCGACGATTATCCCTGCCGAACAAACGTGTGCTGGAGCTGGGAGCTGGAACTTCGCTTCCCGGAATACTGGCAGCCAAGTGCGGTGCTCACGTAACACTAAGCGATTGCGGTACACTTCCGAAGACCATCCAGCACATGCAAAGGTGCTGCCGGCTGAACAGCCTTACGCCCGGAAAGGACATAGAAGTTGTGGGATTGACGTGGGGATTGTTCCTGGACCAGATCTTCCAGCTGGGCCCGATAGATTACATCATCGGATCGGACATTTTCTACGATCCTTCGGTTTTCGAGGATATCCTTGTGACGGTTTCGTTCCTGCTGGAAGCCAATCCCCAGGCAAGGTTTCTTTTCGCCTATCAGGAACGAAGCTCGGACTGGTGCATCGAAACCCTGCTGAAAAAGTGGGGACTGCAGTGCAACATTGTGAGTTTGGAAAATCTGGGGTCTGAACTGGGAATCGATCCGCAGGAATTGATGGGCAGCCATACCATACATTTGCTAGAAGTAACGAGAAGATAACGATTGAACAAGTTACAAGCTTACAAGTTTAGGAGTATATTCATTTATCAATAATTTAATTTAATAAGGGTAAAGTAGCTCAAAACCATGTCTTCCTCAGGGGTCAATGCCCTTGCTCGCGGCGTTCAGAAACTATTTGTCGGCAATCTGCCGTGGACGATCAGCACAAAGGAGCTTCAAGTCTATTTTTCAAAGTACGGACATGTCCAGTCGTCGAATGTGATCTACGACAAGACGACTGGGCTGAGCCGTGGGTATGGGTTTGTAGTGTTCAGTACCAGAGATGGGTACAGCAATGCCACGAACAAATCCTATCACTCGCTGGAGGGACGAGTACTGGATGTTCAACCGGCATCTTCGTGAGATGGTTCAATAGATTGGTAGCATAATTAGATGTAGCAATAAATCAATCAGAAGTAACATTGTTAGATGCATTCATATCACAATGAGTCCGGGTAACTATTTAAGAGGCCTTCGATAGGACGTGTACACAAAATCAAGGCTGGTTGACTAGACTTTTCTCAAACTCAAACAAGTCTCTATTTTTAATGATTAGTCAATCCTGCTGTAAAATTCTGTACACTTAAGACATTTCAGGGACTCCTTTGGGAATCCCTCTAGAAATTTCTCTCGAATCTGCTTCAAGGAAACGTTGAGCACTTCAACGTTACTACTTCATTACTCTCAAAATTCCCTCAGTGTCTCTTTTAAATGTTTTTCTACTATTTATTGTTGTTAAATAAATTCATTTAGAGTTTTTTAGGAAACTTTCCCAGAAATTTTCCTGAAGCTCCTACGCAGATTTCCCCAGTAATTCTTCCAACTATTTTTTCAAGAAATCATTCACGGTTTCTCTCAGGAATTGGTTCAACATTTCTATCAGGGATTATTCAAGGAAATCTATTAGGAACTGTTTTAGGAATTCGTGGATACATTCGTTCCTCATTAATCCTCCAGAATTGCTCTATGAAATTTTTCACCATTATAGCCAGGGATCACTCCTCCAAATCTGTTAAAGATTTCTCAATGATGATACTTACTCGATACTTGATGGGCTACAATTCGCTAAGATGAATCTGCGCCGAATGAATGAGTCTTCTCCACTGGGCTCAGTCCTGGGCCAATCGCTTCCAGTCGCCCTGAACGTTAAGTGCCCTTAAGTCCTCCTCAACCGCAATAAGCCATCGCGTGCGCGGCCTGCCACGAAGTCGGCGGCCTCGTCCGGGTTTTCTGTTGAATATTATCTTTGCTTGTCGTTCTTCCGGCATACGGGCAACGTGACCAGCCCAACGCAGCCTGCCGTGTTTTATGCGCTTGACAATATCCTCCTCTTTATACACTTGGTACAACTCGTGATTCATGCGACACCGCCAGATGCCGTTTTCTAGTTTACCGCCGAGTATTGTTCGCAGCACTTTACGTTCAAACACCCCGAAAGCTCTCCGGTCGACTTCCTTCAATGTCCATGATCCATGGCCATATAGGACAACCGGAAGGATCAGTGTCTTGTGTAACGCGAGTTTTGTTTTCGTTTGCAGGCTACGGGACTTCAGCTGGTTACGGAGCCCGTAGAAAGCCCGACTCGCAGCTTCAATACGTCTTTTCACCTCGCGGGTAACATCATTATCGCATGTCACTAGTGTTCCAAGATACACAAATTTTTCACCACTTCAAACTTTTCACCACCTAGCACCATTTCGCTACCACTAACACGTCCGGACCCACGTTGACCACCAGCTATCATGTACTTCGTTTTTGTGGTGTTGATCGTGAGCCAAATCCTCGCTGTGTCCCTCTTGAAAGGCACGAACGCCTCTTCCACTGCCCGACGGTCAATCCCGATGATGTCGATATCGTCCGCAAAGCCAAGGAGCATATGAGAACGTGTGATAATGGTACCCAGTGCTGTAAACATTCGACACTTTGAGCCACGGCATAAAAATTAACAAGGCAGTCTCTTTACTGATGTAAATATCAAGTTTCATTGTAAACATGTGACGTCACTCCTATCGTACCATATACCTTCCGGACCACTAGATCATTTTTTTCGAAAATTTGTTCGAGGTGGATAGGAATGACGTCGTCAAGAAGCTGTCAGTTTTCGGAATATATCACCTTCTTAATTTTAGTACACCGTGCTTTGAGCGACGTTCGTTTCGTTGCCATGGTCAGCAGTCACAGCATGAGCGGTAGAATGAACGTCGACAAACACAAAAAAGTGTCAATTGAATGTCGTCTGATACGAGAAAAATTGCATAAATCATAAGTTTTGCATAGAATTCAGACATCGGAACATAAAAAAACATGGATAATTTGATCTTGTCTGTTATGCCGAATGTGACACACATACAGTGAAAGCAGAACAGAACAAACAACACCATAACGCTTCCTAACATAGCTATCGTGGTCAGTGGCATTCAATTGACATTTTTCTTTTCGACATTCGTTTGATCGTTCGTGTTGTGAATGTTTGAGCGAAGCGCTGCCGAATATCAGCGAAAATGTGTCAACTACCGTGATTGCTTACAACACTGATGGTACCGCTTCTCTGCACACCGGCTCTCCTGATAGCACCTTCGAGCGCTATGTTAAACAGCAAGTTAGAAAGAGCGTCACCCTGTTTCAATCCATCTAAGGTTACGAACGATGACGAAATCTCGTCCACCACCCGCAAACTTGATTTCGATCCATCAAGCGTTGCACGAATCAGTCTAATCAGCTTCGCCGGAAAGCCATGTTCGGACATAATTTGCCACAACTCGTTTCTCTTCACTGAATCGTACGCTGCTTTGAAATCTACAAACAGATGATGAGTCTGCAAGTTGAACTCCCGGAATTTATCTAGGATTTGACGCAGGGTAAACATTTGATCCGTCGTTGATCGGCCCTCTTGAAAACCAGCTTGGTATTCGCCGACAAAGGACTCCTCATACGGTCTCAATCTGTTGAACAGAATTCCAGACATGATTTTGTACGCCGAATTAAGGAGTGTTATCCCTCGGTTATTGGCGCACTCCAGTCGATGCCCTTTCTTGTACAGAGGGGAAATAAGACCTACCAACCAACTAGTAGGCATTTGTTCTTCCTCCCATACCTTTAATATTATACGGTGAAGGAGTTCGTGCAGCTGCTCACTTCCTTGGCGGCCACCATTGTTTTATCCGCCAGCAAGTTGTCGTGGTCGTTGCACATGGCGGGAGACGGCGCTGTTTTTCTCCGCACACCATTTACGGACTCGTAGAACCGTCGCATGTTGTTCTGTTCCATAGCTTCTTGCGCCTGAGCAATTACTGCCTCTTCATGCTCCTTTTTCTTTCTGCGATGGATCCGTTTTTCGGCTGCCCTTGCTTCCTTGTACCGCTCTCTGCTCTGACGGGTACCAGACACCAGCATCCGGCTTCTAGCCAAGTTCTTCTCGTTCGTCATTCTCTTGCACTCCTCGTCGAACCAACCGTTCTTTGGTCTCCGTTGAGCAGTACCTACCACTTCTCGCGCTACTGTGCTCACTGCTCCGTGGACTGACTCCCACAGATCGCTGAGGTTGACGCTTTCGTCGATTTCGCTAATCCGCTCGTCGAGCTTTTGATGGTAGTCCGCTGCTACGCCATCTGCTGACAGGCGTTAGATATTGAAACGCAACGATTGTCGATTTCTAGAACTCGAAACGGTTGATAATCGCGCTCGAATTTTGCTTACAACGAGATAGTGGTCTGAGTCGATATTAGGACCCCTGAAAGTTCTAACATCGATGACATCGGAAAAATGTCGGCCGTCTACCAGAACATGGTCGATTTGGTTGCAAAGTTCGCCATTTGGGTGTTGCCAGGTGTGCTTGCGGATATCCTTGCGTGCAAAGTAAGTGCTACTGATGGCCATCCCCCTGGTGGCAGCAAAGTTCACTAAACGTAGGCCGTTGTCGTTGGTAACAGAGTGAAGGTTTTCTTTACGTGTTTTGGGCATTCTCCATAGGTCCGGTCGAGACATTCGTAAAACGCGTCCTTCACGTCATCGGGTTTGTCGTTAGTCGGTGCATATACGTTGATCAGGCTGTAGTTGAAGAACTCGTCCCGAATCCTCAATACGCAGATCGTTACTTGTTCACCGTAGGTCATCATCGCACGAACTACGCTAAATTTAGTCCGTTGAATCAGATGATGACTATATATAATCAGCATTGTGAAATGATTGATGTTAACATGTCTCGAACAAAACTGAAAAAAATACTTTTTTGATATACAAAACAATAGTAACTGAGGAATGTATTATGAATCGAGTATACTCAACAAATTTATAATATATAAACACATAGATATTAAGAACACAATGTAATTTAGAATGGTCTACAAAATGCTTGACGTCAAATAAATAAATAAAGGAAAGATCCGCTCGTTGATCGGCTTCCACCTAATAACGCGCTTCATCTGCTTCCCGATCACTATGAAACCGACTCCGTGTTCAGCTTTATCGCCATCACTGTGGTAGATGTTGTATTTGAAAGCGGTGTTAGCGATGGGGTCTACCGCTCTGAATTCACGTTTTCCAGATCTTAGCCAACGCGCTTCCTGAATTGCAGCCACGCACACGCCAACTTTTCGCAATTCACGAGCCAAAAGGCTCACTCGTCCAAGTTCATTTAAGGTCCTGACGTTCCAGGTAACAAGTTACCAATCATAGTCCTTATTTCGTTGCCAGGTCGGTTGCCGAAAATAACGTTCGTTTCTTCTTCTTTCTCCATTTTTCGTGGTGGATAATGAATTCGGTATGCTACCTTACCGGGGTCGCGCTACCTACATCACGTTGATGGGACTGCCATCTTAGGTATAGCTGACGTGATACAGCGTTTCATACTCAGCCGCTGGATGCCAGAACAGACGCTGTTTGAGCCGCACCTCCTGGTGTACAGACGCCCAAAACGCACCTCCTCACTCTAGCTGATGTCAGAAGGACAACAGTGCCCAGGCTGCACTACCAGCTAAGTACGCAACCCTTAGCTGGCAGTCTTTGTCATCATTTGACCCGTGGAAGCGCGAGGTAGGAACTTGTGAGGACCAGAGCTGTGTTGGTCGCTCCTTCCTGATTGTCGACTCACCATTTTGCAGCCCAAAATGATGAGTTGATGCGAATATAAAACAATGTCCTAAGGAGCAGTCGTAGACGACCAGATAATGCACGATAAACGGACGTCCAACGTATCTATTTCCTCGGGAACTTTGCCCTGGAAATCTGAAGATTGCACGCGTTGTTCCAATTCGCAAATCATGTAGTAAAGCGGAAGTGAATAACTATCGATCCTATCGGGTAAACTTCTCGAGCCGCTTTTAACCGACAGGGTTTCCAGGTTGTTAAACAAAAAGTGGTTTACGATCACTAATGCGGTTTTATAGTTGGTTCAAGTATCTGGACGGCTGCGAGTGAGCTTGTAGACGATATTTATCGGGCAATTTATAGACATTATTGACCATGATGTATTATTGATAAAATTAGAGTAGGGTGACTTGTTGTGTATTTGGCAGTTTTGTTCTCTTCGTCATAGGTGATTTTAAAAAAACCAATTGAACTAAAAATCTGCATCAAAAATTTTAGCATATTAGAACACCTTTACTGCCGAATTTCAGAATTTTTGTCCAACAAAAACCCCCTTTAACGAAGAGAACAAAGGAATCGGTAATACGCATGTTCCCTTATTAAAATATTCAGAGGCACCCCCACAATTGGTCCACGTTCGAAACCATGGGCTGGACAAACGTTGGCACATATTATATACACGAAAAATTTTAACACTGAAGTGGAAATGGAAAGTTACTATATTTGAGGGACACAAACGCAAATGAGTGTAGGGGAATTAGGGGCATAATGGACACGTTAAGCGAATGTTCGTTTTAGGACCATTAAATGGCAATGTTTTTAATTTACCCCCGGCTAGTTTTCAAGTTTGATGTTAGTACGACGTGCCACATTCATTCATAGTGATAAAAATCATATCATATGTCAGAAAAGCGAGATAGAAAATTGGGTCGAAAACAAGGCTGGTAAAAAGGTATCGGGGCGAAATGAACACCTGCATGATATTTAGTTATTCCAATATATTCAATGACTGTCAATCGTTCCGATATGCAAAAGGGCTCTCCCTCAATCATAATAGCTAAAAAGAACCTTTCTGGGTTCGTTACTTTGCTCCAAAATTATATTCTTCCACGGTCCTGCTTATATGCCAATTTGAAACTGAGAAAAATTTGAAGTCAAGTTTTGAAGAACAATTGAAGCAAAAATTAAACTTTTATACCGTCAAACATTTCAAATGCATTACAGATTTCATGCAGTGAATGAACTTTTGATGAAATATGCGTATTATCAGATATTGAGAGGGTGTCCATTTCGCCCCGTATGTTCATTATGCCCCTAATCCCCCTAAGTGATACTTTTAACGGTTTTGAGTTGAGTTGAGTTGAGGAAAGCATAATATTCCCAAGTGCTCTAACAATATTTTCATGTGATGTTTTCGCTCAACAGAAAAAAAATAACATAATTCTTAGAAGACTGGCTTGTTTTTTGACTCTCATACAATTAATATAGAATGAAAAATTGCTTGTTAAATTTCAAAGTAGATTTTCTCAAAACTAGATTTTTGTCACTGACTGTCATCCTTTGTTCCTAACCCTCTCATTTTCATGACACAAGGCTTTTTGTCTTTAAAGGGCGGGTGGCGACATCTTCTTCTTCTTGGTATTACGTCCTCACTGGGACAGAGCCTGCTTCTCAGCTTAGTGTTCTTATAAGTACTTCCACAGTTATTAACTCAGAGCTTTCTTTGCAAATTGCTCAAGAGATTCGTTCTACGATTTCTACAGAAATTTATCCAGTAATTCTTTGAGTTTTTCTCAAGTAAGTCTTGGAAGTTTTTTTTTTTTCATGAATTCTTCCAGGGTCTCCAGGGATATCCAAAAGAAAAAAATGGCTGAAAATAAATGTATGGGAAATTTCGAAATAAAACCGTAGAGTAACCTCTGATAAAACTTGGATAAATTTAAAGTCACCCTCAATGAACAAGGATCTCTGAAATAACTCCTGGACTCTTGAGGAAGTTTAAGAATATTTCCTAGATACTTTGCTAAGATAATCGAAAAAAATCAATCGAATCTTGGGATAGCACTCCGCAGGATTTTCTGAAGAAGCTTCTCGAAAAACATTAGACAAAATTATTGGAAAAATTGCTTTAGTGTAGACTGGTGTGAAAACTTGAATAAACTTGAACTTGAATAAATCACATGAACAGGCTGAAGAATTCTATAAAAGTTTCTTGAAAAAAAAAAATCCTTAAGCTATTTATCTCAAACACTCTGAAACCTTCCTGGATTTCCTCGGAAAAAAATCTGTAGAAATCTTTGGAAAATTTCCTAGAGTACAAACTTGAAAATTCGGTCGAAGGAATCATGAAATGGCTGAGGGTTGTGGGTTCGAATCCCACCAGTCGAGGATCTTTTCGGGTTGTAAATTTTCTCGACTTCCCAGGGCATAAAGTATCATCGTACCTGCCACACGATATACGCATGCAAAAATGGTCATTGGCATAGTAAGCTCTCAGTTAATAACTGTGGAAGTGCTCATAAGAACACTAAGCTGAGAAGCAGGCTCTGTCCCAGTGGGGACGTAACGCCAGAAAGAAGAAGAAGAAGAATCATGAAATGATATGTAGAGTAAGCTCTAGGGTCCCAACCAAAGAAAATCTAACAATGCACAAACCGCTTCACACTTTACTTGGCATGAGAATACCATGAAAAACGTTATCGTGTATTCCACCCTCAATAAGAATAAGTTGATCAAGTTTGTATGTACAGTCGACTCTCCACATCTCGATGTTCTACATCTCGATATCTCTCCCTATGTCGATGATTTTTTCGGTCCCTTCATTTTGCATACATTTTCACTCTCCATATCTCGATATCTCCCTACCGTGAGGGACCGAAATCCGTACACTTGACCTAATTATCATTATGGCATTTAAATTTCTTAATATGCAGTAGTAAATGGACACAACTAATCACAATAAGTTATAAGTTGCTGGTAATGCCAACTGTATATAAGTAGGCCATGATCTGAAAATTATAAAAATCAAAACGTGATCGCTTGTCATTGTGCTGCGTGGTTTGTTTGCCTTCTTAGCGATTTGCTAACAAAAGTGAATATAGTTTTCAACAGATTAACAGTAAAATTCTTAATTTTTTGAGCCCGCTGCTTATCACGATGTCTTTGAATAGTAAGTATTTGTTATTCCAATGCAGTATATGCCGTTTCTGACTAATCTAATCTAATCTAAGCGCTTGCACAGCCAATATTGAAAAGCATTCTGGAAATACCTACCTAAATTTATTCAGATATTTTCTTGTCAGTATTAATATTTGCAGAATATCAGCGATATGATACAAATATTGAAATGGCCAGGCCCACTGTGCAGACTTTGGTGTTGAAGACAATGGACCTATGCACGGGTTCACTATTTGACGTTTTAGCGGTGCCGTGTTATCTAGGTGACCATGGCAACGAGTGAATTCGGCACCGCTCAAACGTCAAATTCGTGAACTCGTGCATCGGTTCATTGAAAAAATCATGACGATTAGGTTATTCACGCATGAATGAACTGATAGGCAAAAAAATTTTCAATTTTAAGAAAGAAAAAACTGGGACAACCGTACCAACCGTTTCGATTCAGGGTTATAGGTAATATCGTTGGGAGTATATGCCGTTTCTAACTAGTACAATGACTATTATTGAGGTTTATTGCACCGTACGGATTTTGATTCATATTTTCAATTTGAATCTAAATCCGTACACAGGAAAAGTTTAACATATTTCATCATGTTCTAGACAAAACACATGATACAATGAAGCCCAAATATAGCGCTGGGAATGGATCATTAAAATAACCAAAACGGCCGCTATGGAAAGCATAGATAGCGCCACCGTAGCCTTGTGTTTGACAGAACAGCAATGCTGTCACAATGTTAAATCCCATATACAGTGGCGCCTTTGTTTAGATGCGGTGAGCACTGACAAAAACTACCTTCAATGATCCATTTGGAAAAAGCCTTTGAAGCATTGCGTAATGGCCTGCATTCCGGAAAGCTGTGGATGCTTTTGGTATACCGAAGACCACTGTCAGAGATGCTGTTATAATTCGGTACGCCCAGAATAAGGAGCTCCCACAGTTTTTCCAACCGATGAGGAAGCTGGAATTGTGAACTGGATCCTTGCAACGGCCGCAGCAGGATTGCCGGTGGGTGAAAAGCAGGTATGTTAAATCTATCGATTTTGGTGACGTCTGTTAATTTATGCATTAATGTATAGGCAACTTTGTACATCGGGAGGTTATTTCGTACGTCACTGCTGTTATTCACATACAATTCACAGTATACGATATGCTAATGCAAAATATGTTATTTTGCGAAGAATTACAAACCATGAAAGTACTCTTAGGACACAAAGCTGAAAATGAGGCGTTGTCCAATTTGGTATGTAATGTCAGTAATTAAGAGAAGAAGATAAAAATGCCATCTTTAGCATCCAGGTTTTGAATTTTAAGTAGCTGTACGGATTTCAAATCACAGGTGTACGGATTTTGAATCAACCTTATTCATGTGGACGGATTTCGATTCAAGGCAAGTCATTTTTATTATGATTTCTACTCAACTTTTGGATCTTGATGTAATTATTTACATCTAAAAAGATGTTAAGGTAACAGAAAAAAGTCTGATCGATTCTCTATACAAACCCACACATTTTAATCATAGGTTTTTATCTGGCTTTGCGGCACCTAAGCGTACGGATTTCGGTCCCACGCGGTATCTCGATGTGATTTTCGTTTCCAATTTTCTCTCCGTATGTCGATATGCCCATTATCAAAGCTTACTAGACTAGATTTTAGAGATTCAAAACAATTTGCGAAGACGAAATGACAACTGTTTGTTTTTGATTTTCCTGGCAACGGAGTGATTTTCAATCTACTATTCGTTAAAAACTTGTTCTACACGCAGCGAACTGGACTATCGAAATTCATACTTTTTGCCTTATGAAAGATGGAACGATTATCGCAATACGAACGCTTATGTATCGTTTTAGCATCATTCCACGCCAAGGCGTCGATAGGCGCGGGGTGTACGTACGAATCTATCGATAGCAAGGTCCTTGGTTCGATTCCAGGTTGCCGCGAAAACTATTTTTGTTTTCAAATTTCGGTTTCATAAGGCAAATTTATGAATTTCAACCCGATTCCTTGTGGCGAATTTTCATAAGGGGTTCCTATGTTTATCGATAGTCCATTTGCCTGAGTGTATAGATCGTTGCACCACAGACAAACAGACGTCACACTCTCACCGATGTCCATCGACCACATTTTTAACGGCCGATTCAAATATATGGTAGGTGGCCAATCCACCACCCGCAGCGCTCGCATCATTTTTGTTCGCGTTTGACGTTTACAAACTACCGCCATCTGTTGGTCCATCGGCCAAACACACCGATTTTAGCATTGGGCGTACATGTCATCGTGACTATGATTTTGATTGGGATTTGTTCTAAGTGTTACGTCTGTTTGTCTGTGGTTGCACGCTTGACCTAACCTCGAAACTCCATATAAAAAAAATGTCAACAATTCCAGCAGTGAATGTCAACTCCATATAAAAAAAATCTAAACAATTCCAGCAGTGAGTGTCAAAGAGCAGGACAGTCAATTGAGCGTGATGAAAGAGGGACAGAGAAGGAGAATTTTTCTTGACGTCACCATGCACTCTTCTATGTCTCGATCTCTCCCTATCTCGATGGTCCCTTCACAGTGAGAAAATTTATTTCAATGCTGGTCAAAAATAAAGTTTATTCACAAAGTAAAAACAGTCTGAAATGATTAATCGAATTTCAAAATAAGTTTTAACTTATTAAAACTTTAATTGAATTGTTCATCTACCTATACTAAAATTTATTTATTAAATGTATAATATTTCTACTAGGTTAATATTTTAATTATGTGTCGTACTTTTTCCATCTATTAAACATTATACAAATATAAAATATATTTCAATCAATAATCCTATGTCAGAAGACTGATTCAAAATATTTTCTAAACATAATTGAATATTGTATTGAGAAAGCATCAGTTATTATTGTATCCAACATGTTTTTATATACACGCAGAGAAATATATTGTAAATACAAACGAAATCTGTATAGATTCAACAAATTTTATTGTTGACTCACGGCTTATCGGCAATTTTTGTTGACTTAATGATAACTTCCATTTATTCCTACAAAATAAATTGTTGTTTCTAAAAATGTCTCAAAATAGCCAGCTGTCAAAAACAAAAAGAAATGCAATTGAAACAAAAATATAATTTGTTGATTCTAAAAACACCCCATATTGAAGTAACAAAGAATGGGTGTTGAAAGAAAAACCAACTATTGTTGTTTCTACAATTCTGTTCATTGATATTAACAAAGTATTTCATTGATTTAAAAATAATTTTTTATTAACATTCCTACACTCAAGATAAACTTCTCATTTGATTCATGTGCCAACCCATATGGATTTTTGCAATGGGGGTATGCACATACATAGTATGTGCGAAACCAATAAATCATCACCAATCTTCATCTTCATTGAAAACATGATTACTTCATATTTAATCCATAATCGAAACACATACTTTTCATAGCTGGCTTAAATGGAATTTATTGGTCACCTATATAGACTTTTTTCTTAGCACAGGGTGGCCACCGAACCGAGAAAAACAGGAAAAGCGGGAAAAAGACGGGAATTTGATTGCACCGGGAAAAAGACGGGAAAAACCGGGAATTTGAGATGACTACTGGGAAAATCGTATTGAACGAACATTTTGGAGCTATCAATCTACAAACCAGAAGTTGTAGAAAATCGTTATATTTGAATAACACATAGGATTGCTTATTTTTTTTAACGATTTAATTTCTACTTTTACACTATGCGTCTTAACAATGTTCACGTTTCAAGTCCAGTATATTTATATTAATAGACAAAAATATAAACTTTAGCGAAGTTCGCCATTAGAAAATTAAAAAAACGCAGGCCACGCCTAATGATTGCACAGGTTGTCAGTGTAAATTTCGGTATATGCTAAAAAGATTGATTTTCACCGAGCTTTGTGTTAATTTTTCACAGACTTTTGTAAAATTTTGGCTTTCACCTAATTTTCTGTGAATTTTTGACAGTTATGTTGAAACCACTGTTATTCCACGGAAAAATCTGTTGAATCAAATGTCACGGATTTTTGTTTCATTCTATGTATGTTGCACAGACAAACAGACGTCACACTCTCATCGCTGTTCATCGACCAACTTTTTAACGATTGATTCGAATATCTTGTAGGTGGTCAATCGACCATCCGCAGCGCTCGCGTCGTTTTTGTTCGTGTTTGACGTTTACACATTACCGCCACCTTTTGGTCCATCGGCCAACTACAGTGTTTTTAACATTGGGCGTACATGTTTTCGCGACTATGATTTTGATCGCGATTTGTTCTAAGTGTTACGTCTGTTTCTCTGTGTATGTTGTTTGCTTTGGAGAACTCTTTATTTTCATTGTAATTGTAATTGTAATTGCTCAATCCACACCCTGGCAGACAATTATCCGCCCATCTAGACACGGGCGGGGTGAGGACCTACCAAGCCTCCCCCGTTAACATGTCCTATACCGTTTAGCACACCGGGATCTTCCACAAGCAGGCGCCGGAATTAAAGCGGTCCCACAAGCTTCAGATACATTAAATAGATATAGTCCCTCTGGCACTAAACCGAATGGCGCCCTCCGCTTCACCACTAGTACTGCTTCCCCACACGCCAAGCACAATATCGAAAGTAGCGCGTTGTATAGCAAATACAGTACACCACCTCCGACACTATGCCAAATGTACAGGAAAAACAGCACCAGTAAGAAAGCGGAAGGCGCACCACTCGGTTCAGTGCCAGAAGGACTATAAGTACAACGAAGAAGAAATGAAAAGATAGTAGGGATAGTAGAGTTGGTTCGGTTATTTGATTGCTGAAACGAAAAAAAACAGAAAAAACAGAAACAAAGTGTTAACATTAAAACGGGGTTTTATAATTGATAAATGTATCGATAGTTTCTCATCTGTTACGTTTCCTTATCGTAGCGCTGTCGATTTTTTCCATCTCCAGGGTGTTCGTCTCCGCTCGAGCAATGAGGACCATGATGAAATGAGAATATAAACATGTGAGCATTAGTGTTGATCTAGTAATAGATTAATTTAAACTGCTTTTCATGTGCTAAGTAACTTGTAAACTCCTACTCAATTATGTTTTGTTGGCCTACACGTTTTATTTAGACACAATTTTTATTTAGAAAACTATTTGGATCCGAGATTTTAGGTGCAGATTGAGCATGTTTGATAAAACAAGCATCCTGTTTTCAGTTAAAGAATGTTCAAGAAGTTGATGATTCTGTTATTTATACTGGCTACATACAAGAATTCACTATTGATGTAATATATGGATATTGAAAGTTCCAACGCGCGATTATAATACTTCAGTTTTCGTGCTGTTGTATTGGTGTAAGTAGTGGGAAACCAATCAGTTTGGTGATTCTAACGGTAACAAATAGCAAGACGAAAGGAAAGTTGATAATCTATCATCATTATGATTTCAGTCCTAATTTCATGATCCGTTCAATAAATTCCGCGTATGATTCGGCAATTTTAACAATTTATACATATGTATTCGAAGAAAACAGACTACGAGCATTTATTACCTGTTGCAAGGTTCCTAAGTGATCAGATATTTATCATTTTCTACAGCCTAATTTAATAATACCTACATTGCACACTGTAGCCGTCGCTGAAAAAACGTGATCGAAATTGTTTTGACCTTGAAAACATGATTTTAGTACTATAGTGTCTTCGGGAAAGTTTTTCCATAAAATAATCGCTATTTTATTAAAGTGTCAGTTTGGTGATTAATCCACCTATAAGTGAGAACGAAATTTTATTTTTCGTATTTATGAATTTGAAAATAAACTTTATTCGGGAAAGTTGTAGGTAATATTAGAAGAAACAACTTTGCTCAAGACACCGTATGCATATTTTTTGATTTTCATGTACATTTGTGGAGTTTTTTGTGGAACACCCCTAAAAATCACTTTTTTCATCATAACTTGGTTGGATGATTTTGTACAATTTTCAATTGTTCTAGTGTTATTTGTTACTTGCAAAAACACATAACTTTCTCCAAAGGAGCATATTTTTATCTCTCATACTTTTTGAGTTATTGAAGGTTTTATATAAAATTTTGCACCTTTTTGACACTAAAAATCATTTGGACGCGCACATTTCCGCAGTCTGAAACATGTTCATCCAATGGTTTGAAACTAATACTATGAAATGCAGAGAAAGCCGTTTTTAGCCTGCTTTAGCCTGACGGTCAAAAGAAAGTCTGAAAAAATGTTTACTTACATGCAGATATAATTTACACTTATTCACTACACCCTATATTGGCTTAACTTGAATATCTGGCATCACTGTATCGAATTTTATGCAATAAAGTCAACAATATAATCAATCAACAAAAGGTCGAAATAATCTATTCAGACAAGTTTATCCCAGACAAACAGACAACATATCCAACAGACTTTTCGTCGTTATTTTATGGAAAAACTTTCCCGAAGACACTATAGTACTAAAATCATGTTTTCAAGGTCAAAACAATTTCGATCACGTTTTTTCAGCGACGGCTACAGTGTGCATTGGGTTGTAACAAAAATTTGATCTTGGGATGTTGATTTGCCTCCTAATCATAGTTTCGACAATAGTCACATGCTTACTATCCCTTATGGCAGTGTTGTTGATTCTATTGTCTATCGCTCATCAGTTTCGCGCCACCCGGCAGGGACTTGGTCCTATGTACCTACTCAGCTGTGTCTTAACTTCACGCAATATATTCTGTAGATGTGTGATACAGTTTGCGGAATATTATGATTTATCACTTCGTTCAGATGGAAAATTCTGTTATGGTACCATATTCACATATCAGATAACTCCCACCTGGAACGATATAATACATCGGAGACATGTAGATTCAGATGTATGTATACGATCTATGCCTAGTTCGGCTCTGATCGACAGGCAATCAGTGTATTCAGTTTTTCAACTAGCTTGAAGCGATGAACGTTTCAAGACAAGCTCTCCACTATATCTGCTAGCAATCACCGGTCGTCGATAGACATTTCGGTTCTTTTCTGCTAAAGATAGATCCGATTGTAGGGGCCCAGATAGCCGTAGCGGTAAACGCGCAGCTATTCAGCAAGACCAAGCTGAGGGTCGTGGGTTCGAATCCCACCGGTCGAGGATCTTTTCGGGTTGGAAATTTTCTCGACTTCCCAGGGCATAGAGTATCTTCGTACCTGCCACACGATATACGCATGCAAAAATGGTCATTGGCATAGCAAAAGCTCTCAGTTAATAACTGTGGAAGTGCTCATAAGAACACTAAGCTGAGAAGCAGGCTCTGTCCCAGTGGGGACGTAATGCCAGAAAGAAGAAGAAGATCCGATTGTATGCCAAAGACTATGGCTCATGCTTTTCAATACAGCTGGAAAAACAAGAACTACACCCAGCACCAAATAGTACGTAACTATGAGGCGGACCGGAAGGTTTGATGAGCAATCCCCACCGCTTTGGAGAACTCTTTATTTTCATGAAGGAAAAATAAAATGATGAGAAATTGAGTTGAAATATCTTCAATTAGCTAAATCAAAAACCGGGAAAATTTTGGCGACTGTACCGGGAAAACCGGGAAAAAAAGCGGGAATTTCAAAATTGAAACTTGGTGGCCACCCTGTTAGCATTAAAAGCAAGAATTTCCACTTTTCGTTTCTTGGATCAGGAATATTCCACCGGAATCACACACACACACATGATTCCAATGAAATAAGATCCAAGAAACAATAAATAGTAAACCCCTCCCCTAGGACGTGTAATCTTGCCGCGATGGGTGGGCTTACCCCATTAGCACTTATATGGGAACCAAAGACATGTCCAGTCGTGGTGGTATCACATCAGGAAATATTTGTTTAATGCCGCGTCATCAACCATCTGGCATAGATGCATCAATCTTACGGATGTGATCCAACGGTTATCCTGTTACCAGGCATCGGGGTAACAGGAGCCGTAGCCACGCTTTAATGCAGATAGGTTAGATTTTGTTTAAATGGTTATAATATTGACTAATGAGGAGAATGACTGAGGATCCATCGAGTAGAATGTGACACAAATGTTAATTTGTTATGCTTCTCTCATTAGAATCATAATAAAAAACCACATTTATTATGTTGGTATCATAAAACTACAACAACTTCATTCTCGCAAAATTATAATAAATAGATAGGGCTTAGGCGCGATGAAGCTTTATTTTGTCACCGAAAAGTGGATCCGGACAATAAAAAAGACTTTCTATTTCTTTATTATTTCTAGTAAAGTTTTTAACACATAGAAATGTATTTACGACGATTCTAAATGAAAACAGACGAGACCAGATTTGAATATGAATAGATGTATAAAACAAACTGATCAAAATCATTATTGACCAACATGACAAAAGTAGTAAACTTAAAATATTCAACTTGTCCAAGTACTAATAAACATGTTAAAAAGGACCTTTAGCAATACTGACCAACGGGACTGAGGAAAAACTAGATCAACAGTCAACACATAAAGTTTCCGATGTCGTTGACTATAATCAGTGATGTAGTCAAATGTAATTCAATGAAAACTCACTAAATTCTGTTTATTCTTAATACTAATAACATTCTTTCTTTCTTTCTTTTCATGTATAACAACTAACAACAACACCATCACGAGGGAGCAAGTCGTCTGTCGTATGTATCAAACGTCGTGTTAGGAGCCGAAGCCCGAAGCACATAGATCAGCAAGGACACGGATCGAATTACCATCAAACTGAGGTAAAAACGATCCATATGCGTTGGTGGGTATACTAAGAAAAGGGTAAGTAACATTTTTAGTTCTTAGCGAACACATATTGTATATCATTTCAGCCCCCCTATATATTCATAATACCGTACACTCAAGATAATGTCCTCATTTGATGCATGTGCCAACCCATATGGATTTTTGCAATGGGGGTTTGCATATGAAGGGTATGTGCGAAATCAATGGATTGTCGTCAATCTTTATTTCCATTGAAAGTACGATTATTTCATATCCAATCCATAACCCAGACACATACTTTACATGGGCGGCTTCAATGGAGTATATTGATTGGACAAATCATATTAATGAACGTTTTTGGTTTTCCTTGTTATATTCAATAATTATCAAAAATAAAGAAGAAAGGTTTATTGTATAGATTAATAGACATATTACAACAGCCTCAATATGCGGTATGATAAAAAAAATAATTATAATAAGTAGGTGAAGCAGACGAACCAAAAATTGCTTGTTGAGGCAACTCGTTTTGGTCTTTATTCTCATCACATCTCTGTGGGCAGTGAGGTGGGTAGTTCATAAGTCGGTTATCGTCCTAGTCATCGTTTATTACTGTAATATTCTTTGCATAATAGTAGATTAAGTTATAACAATATCATAGAGTTGATTTTCAGCCATAATTACCTTCCAATTCAAACAAAATATCGCTGAACAAATGCAGCTTATTTAGATCACCACCGCGAAAACTTTTTACGGACGCCATGTTTTTACACAATGTGCTTCAGAAGAATGTATACATTGCACATACTTTGAATACGTTTCAAATGGCGTATATGTGCTGCAAATAGTAGGTATTTATTACTATCATAGTGTGTATATGGCACATATAAAACTAATGATTTTGGAAATTTAAGCAACGTACCGTGTACGCACCTAACTTTGCGCAGCTCCAAACTTTGCGCATTTTTAACAAGCATGAAAAAATGTTAATTTATCAATGATTTTTTCAACAATTCTGTTTCAGTAACATGTTCGTTTATGTGAAATAAGTATTTGACATACATTTGTTTACTAAGAAACCCTCGTTAATGTTTGTAAATAATCAAAAAACCTTGACGTTACTCGTATAAATCTCAACTTTTACACCGTCTTAACACAAGCGCTAAGAAGTGGCTCTGCCAAAAATCAACATTTTTCTGAACAAAACTGTGTTGTGAGAAGTATATTTGCGGTATATTTGCAAAAAAGGTAATATTCTATTAATTCCATTAATTTTCCAGACAATATGTCGATTTTTTATTTGAAAAAAGCGATGCGCAATGTTAGGACCCACTTTTTACATAAGGGTCTTAATTTTTGCGCACTTCTAGCAATTCAAAATGGCACGTAAATACATGTACGTCATTGCAAATGATAAAAGCTGTCGGTCTAACCAGGAATGGTCACTCAATCCATAAGGCAGCGGCTACATATAATATTCCTGAAAGTACCTTTTGTATGAAGCTGAAGGCATAGTGTGCATCGAAAAATCTCGAAATACCCTACTGAATACTGTATTGACGCAGGAGGAGACTTTTACTGTAAACTTGGATAATTGATAGCGGTTGGCTTCTCAGTGGATAGACAATGATTCACTTTCCAGTTGTCTAGCAAAAAAACCCGCTCAATTATGGAATATCCGGTACGTACGGCAACAAAAAATAATGAATCCCTAGTGATCAACGATACATCTCCCGTACTAATTGATGCTTTCCATTAATTCGATTTCAGTGGAAAGCTTGAATATACTAATGGACAGCATTGCAAACGAGAAAACTCTCGAGCATAGTTCGGCTGAGCTTCAGTTGAAGCACATAACTGCTTATTAAGACTCGTCAAGTTCATCTGGAAATCCTCCATTTCCAGCTGCCAACATGTACAACAGAGAAGATTTGCTTTAAAAAAAGCTCATATTAGTTGTACCCTTTTTGTTTAATACAAAAGCAATAAAAAAGTAATATTATTTGGAGCTAACGAGCATTTTAAGGCATGCGCAAAGTTAGGCACATCATGCGCAAAGTTAGGAACAATTCAGATTTTGTGCGCAATGTTAGGCACAAAATGTTGTATCACCTTTTGCATTTTTTTAATTTTTTATGAATTATTTTTATTCTTTTTAAATCATGTGTTCTACTGAAGGGTTAAATGCCTATCTTTGGCAGAAATTTGAATAAGAATATACGTATTTTATCCTTATTTGAAGCAAAAATAGGATGATAATTTCTTAACTGCGCAAAGTTTGGTGCGTACACGGTATGTGCAAATCCACATTAATTCAAGGGAGCCATTTTCTTGAGTGTACCAATAATACCGTACCAATAACTTTGTCTATCCAAACTGTAAACTAACTTGAGACATTATTCAATTGAATTCTCATTTTGAGAAGACCTCAGAACAATAACAATAAGACGAACATAAAGCACATCGATGACCACACCAAACACATTTACAGTACATTTAGACTTGACACTTCTCTTCATATTAATCATCTACAACTTGGATTCGGTACTACAAGATGGCAACATAGACAGTCATCTCTCCTAGAAAAGTATTGTATTGATTAGCATTCCAGTACGACCTTCGGAAGATAAAGACTATTTAAAACCAAACACTTGATTCATATTTTGAAACTTATTCATATAGTATAACACATCACGTTTCAGACTAGTAGCATAAACGACTAAAATACTAGAGAATACATGACGTACAATGACGAGGCACTTCAGATAGTTCTTGTTCGCGTATAGTGGTTTTCACGCCCAATGGTATGGGTACCCTAGTGTAGATGTAGTTGTGAACCTTAGAGGAAAACAATATGCACTCAGTCTCGAAAAACACGCAGAAAACGGGTTTAAATTTTTCAAATTGGGTAATATTTCCATATGCATTTTGGTGAGTCTGGAAAGCGTGTGCAAGTTTCTTTGAGGAAAACAAAAACAAACTGTGTATGACGAGCGTATTCTAGTCTACGTGTGTTCAAATGTCACTAAGCTCTATAGATAGAAGTACATTTCATGTTTTTCACTTCAATAACCTTCATTCAATTCGGGAAAAAAGGATCTCCCTATCGCTATCGTTTGATATACGACCGTATTCTGTATAATTAACATTTTCTGTCTATCATTGTCAAAAGATGCTTGGAGATGACATCTGTGCTACAATTTGTCAACATAGACTACTACAACATAGCTCTGTATGTTATTTCCAAGAAATGCATTAATTAATAACATATATTTTCATGTCGCTTCTCCATGCGTAAACAAGAATCCGATTGCTCAGAATTAAAGGATGACTATACAAACATGACTACGGGAGGGAAACTAAAGCAAAAACAATTTAATAAAACTACTTCTGCACAATATTCATCCAAAATAGTGTTAAAGCGGGCAACATAGCCTATTCCGTCTAAATATTGGCAAAAGTAGAGGTAAAATTTGCACTACGGGGTCCAGCACAGACAACGAAGCTGTCATACAGCTCCAGCTGAGTACACCATAAAAAAAAAAAAAAAAAAAAAAAAAAAAAAAAAACAATAAATAGTAAACAGCTATAATGAGCATACGAAATAAACATTTATTAAAATAAACTTATTATTAAAAGATTAATCACGCGGAAATTACATCCGCATATTAACATTCTTGGTGGAACTTATCTTCGATTTCATTTATGGCTTGCAACATTTGGTCCCGATGCTATTCAGGAACTCTCTGTTTCATTATTCCCGCATCTGCATAAATGAAAATAAGTGCTATAAATCCACTAGAATAGTTTTTTTTTTCTTTTATAAATACCTGTATATTTAATCAAGATATCACCGAAATACTGCTATTAGAGTACATCGAGAAGATCACAATCGCGGAAACATTTTTCAGAGGCCATGTTTGTTTACTCCATGTGTTCCAGAAGGGTATGAACTTTGCACATACTTTGAATGTTCTTCAAATGATATAGATGTTACTCAAATACATGGTATTAATTACGAGCATAATGAATATGAGGTACACATACAATTAATGAGAATGAAAATTCGACCAATGTATGTGCAAATGCACCTTTATTTAAGGGGGCTGTTTTCTTGAGTGTACTAATTCAATGCGCAAGCTTTACATATTATATTTGATCATTGAGTTTGTGTTTCGAAACAATAGGTGTAAGATGATATAGTCCGGTACCCTCGCCGCTGCACAACCGACCGGTCGGAACAAATTTAGGAAATTCTGAAATAAACAAAATTAAAACAATCAACTTGTCTTGCAATTTAATCGATTGTTTTTCATTACCTATAGCTTTTCTTCCTTTCGTATTTACACCGTCATAACCATCATGAATAGTGATATCATCTTTTTCATATGATTACTAAAATAATATTGTATTTAACAACTACCGAAAAGCTAAACATTACATATAATTTGCAATTGGATTAGATGGACAAATTGATGTGAAGATTTGCGAAAAAGTTACACGTCTTCTCAGTGAGAATCGAACTCACGACTCCCCGATCTCTAGTTGGGGCGCGTTAACCACTACGCCATGAGAGGACTCATGAACGCAGAAGTTAACCTGAATTCGATTTCAGCTCAATAATCACGTGGTCCTCTTTCGCAAAGTGCACCTCTTTCGGAAGAATTAGATGCCCATCCAAACACAACGCTTTCTATATATATCCAATGCCTAGCCCGAGAGCGCATTGTTTTTTAGGTATAGGAATAGCACACTACACTAGCCAGCAACTGCGCTGGCTGAGGTTTCTATTGTGTGGGCTTCCAATGGGTCGCGACGTTCTCAAACGACCGGTTACGGAACATGAGTCCGTTGCTCGATAAATACTTGTTTTAATTATGAATCGTGGTTAACTTCTGCGTTCATGAGTCCTCTCATGGCGTAGTGGTTAACGCGCCCCAACTAGAGATCGGGGAGTCGTGAGTTCGATTCTCACTGAGAAGACGTGTAACTTTTTCGCAAATCTTCACATCAATTTGTCCATCTAATCCAATTGCAAATTATATGTAATGTTTAGCTTTTCGGTAGTTGTTAAACTTCCACTCGGCTGGTTGGCCGTAAACCACGATTCATAATTAAAACAAGTATTTATCGAGCAACGGACTCATGTTCCGTAACCGGTCGTTTGAGAACGTCGCGACCCATTGGAAGCCCACACAATAGAAACCTCAGCCAGCGCAGTTGCTGGCTAGTGTAGTGTGCTATTCCTATACCTAAAAAACAATGCGCTCTCGGCTAGGCATTGGATATATATAGAAAGCGTTGTGTTTGGATGGGCATCTAATTCTTCCGAAAGAGGTGCACTTTGCGAAAGAGGACCACGTGATTATTGAGCTGAAATCGAATTCAGGTTAACTTCTGCGTTCATGAGTCCTCTCATGGCGTAGTGGTTAACGCGCCCCAACTAGAGATCGGGGAGTCGTGAGTTCGATTCTCACTGAGAAGACGTGTAACTTTTTCGCAAATCTTCACATCAATTTGTCCATCTAATCCAATTGCAAATTATATGTAATGTTTAGCTTTTCGGTAGTTGTTAAACTTCCACTCGGCTGGTTGGCCGTAAACCACGATTCATAATTAAAACAAGTATTGTATTTAAATTAAACTACGACGGATTATGTATACTCACCAAAGGTATTAAAATTGACAGCTACCGAATATCCCATGAACACTTCTTTTTCAACTTTAAACAAAATTTAATTTTTGCCTCTAACTTCTCTGTTTATTTCTCAAATACAAAATGGCGACAAGAAAAAAAAATGGATTTAACAAAACGATATTGTTGAAACAACAATTGTCATTTGTTGAAATGAAAATCGAGCTTCAATATTTCATTCGGCACAGAGTTTTGTTGTTTCAAAAATAAGCCGGATTAGAAACAAACCACCAGATGGGTTGATTTAATTCAAACAAGAATTGTTGGTTCTAATAGGCGCGTTCTTAGATTCAACCCTGCAATATTGTTCTACTTATATATAAGTAAGTTAGTGGCGAATTAGCCAAGGGCGAAAAGCCACTCAAATAAGGCTGATACAAATATTAATTTTCTTTTCTTCTTCGAAAATCCGAAAATTTTGAAGGGGACAAAAAAAAAGATTCATAATTTTTTGACAACAGTTAGTTTTTTTTTCAATTTTTAAAGTAAAAAACAGGTTAAATAGTGAACCAGAGGGCGAAAGTTCAACAACTATCTTTAAAAATAAAAATTAAAAAAAAACTTTTTTTTTCCTCTTTATTTTTTTGTTCCTAATTTATTTTTATCCCCCCCTCGTACCTTCCAAGGGGTCTCGGACATAAAAGAAAATTAATATTTGTATAAATAATAATAATATTAGTAAGTTAAACATTGCAATGCATTAAGAATACAACGCAATTTTTAGATATTTTGTCCATTTTTCAAAAATTTGGCTATGGTGTGACCTCTTTTGTAAGGCTTCTTTGTAGCTGAACAATGTGTTTAGTAATCGTTATTTTGGACTTCTTTGGATGACCTGCTCGGATGATATATCTATGTTGTATTAGGATTTTATAAAATACCTATTCAGCTTTTAATCATGTTCATGTTAAACATGGAAACAGCTGAAGTGCGAAGCAACCAAAACGTTAGTTCGTCTCCTGTACATCTGTTTACACAATTATATTTGTGGAATATTGGCTCTTTAATAGAAGGAAAAATTGTTCAACTCATCAGTAAAACAATCTTGACAAGTCGGCAGAGATTCTTTGGAGAAGTTTAATAAGTGTTGATTCTACTATTATTCATTCCAATGAAAAATGTTGAACATTGACTTAAATTTGGATCTAAATACCATCTTCTCAGCTCTCTGTAGGGCATTTTTTCAGCTGTCACCATTATTCAACAATAATTAACTATGTATGTTTATTTGTGACACTTGACTGTAAGTTGGGTAACCACTTTCATGTAACTATTGTTAAATTATTATTTATACTTCGATTATCATTGAAAATGTTATGATTAGTAACTTTTTCCGATATCAATTACGTCGCAGATGATGATCACTACATTAAGAAAATTTAAATTTTGATATTTTTAATCCAATGCGATTCGAACTTTACCCTCGTTGATCCATTACGTCGCCATTACGTCCATTACGTTAATCCATCCATCGCATACACGTCTTGGATTTGATTTGAAAAATATTTGAAACATTTGAAAATAACATAAAAAGACATAATATGTTTTGCTTGAATAAGAGCATACTCATATACTGTTATTCACATTGTTTATAAGTTTTACTAATCATGCTGGTCAACATTTTAAGTATTAGACACTGAAACTTTTGTACGATTTGTTGTTAATCAAATGTTCAATATTATACTAAAATGATGGCTACAACCTATAGAAGCTTTTAATCACTCAATTGTTAAATTTCTTATGTGTTGTAGAACAAAAGCTACTATATTTGCATTTTCGGAGGTTTATTCAGCTCTTATTCAAAACACAAACTGCAAGTGGAATAACAGCTTTTTTATAAGCGAAAATTAATTTTATTCAATTAATGATTCAACTAAAAATTTGTTCAGCAATGGTTGCTGCTATGCAGCTTGTATTAAACACGTAAGTATCTTAAAAGCTATCTATTGTTCCTTGGGAATTTATTTTAGGATCTTCCTAATCGGGTTTTGTGTTTTTAAAAAGGCATTGTTTTCTGCATAAAACTGTATAAGATTTAATAATTTTGCCACAGAAAATAGGCTTTTAAATGCTAGTTGAGCACAGTCATGATACAATTTGTCATACATGGTCTCATGGAGGTCATCTTGTGCACTTTTATATGCAAAACATGACTACTAATTTCAAGCTGTACAAGTTTTAGTAAACATTTGTCTATATAGACTTCAAACCATACCATCATTTGATAACTCATACAGAATTGCTAGTGTCAACTACCCACCTACATTTCCAAAAGCAGCTTTAATCAATATTTCATCCACCCACTACCTACACCGACTTCCTTACCACCAAGTAGATATACTTCGTGATCAAGATGATGTAATCGTGTTTCATTTTCCATTTACCGTAGGAACAGCCATACGGATGGAGAAGTGTTTCTCCCTGAGAGTTTCACCAGAGCGACAAACTTAAGCACGGACGGAAGAGGCGTAGACGGAAAGCAATGCCTTCCACCACATGCGTTTTCGTGTCTGTCTGACTCATCTGCATCACGTCACCTCCATTCCTCGTAGTTAGGGCCATGAATGGAAATGGTACTCGCCGCTGGATCATCAATTCCATATATGGCTTTCGTTTGCTGGATGTTTTATAATATTGCCCATGGAATACTTGACAGAATGATTAAACCCTGTTTTCTCTTCAGACTTCATTGATTTCCACGAACTTGAGACAAGGCAAACCAAATCAGATAACTATGCAATATTTACTAGGTTTCGATTCTATGCTCATTCATAAGATTAAGCCAATAGTCAACCAATTATTGCGATAGTAAAACTATTGATTATCAAGTCATTTATTATTATCGGACGGTCACTTTCAACATTCGACCAAGTACTTAGTTGATTCCATATTACTGAGAAACTTCGATGTGGGTGATTGACCTATGTACCTACTAAATTAAAAGCAACGGGTTTTGTAACCAATCCAGCTAGCTACCCGAGCAAAGCTTGAGATCATATTGAAAACTAATTTTGATGTTGTGCTGTCGCGGATTTTGATAACTCAGTTTGTTGTCATTTTGGTCGTTTTAACGGTTAAAATATCAAAACTGAGAGCAGAAAAATGTTCCCATGAAATCAAATTGAAAACTCTTTTTGCTGTCAGTGAAAGCAAATTGAAAACAGTTTCTGCTGTCATTGAAAGCAAATTGAGAACTCGCTGAGATATACATATTTTCGATTGATATTGAAACATTACTGCGACTAGATAAATGCTCTATTTTTATATTTTCGTAGTATTTAAACATGTAGCACGAATAAATTTATAATTAAATAAAAAGAAAATATAAGTAAAAATTTAAAATGATAGCAGAAAGAAAACAAAATATGATATCGAATATTTCATTGATAAATTGATACTAAATTATGATATCAACTTGATGCTGAAAACAATATATGTTTTCAACTTGCTTTCATTTTGTTGTTGGACTTTGCTCGGGTAGTTTTCACCATTTTGTCTGCACGGTGCATTCCCAAGTAGAACTTGTTCTATTTTTGGCAGTTTTGTTCTCTTCGTCTATGGGGAGTTCTACCGGCCTAATCGTATGAAATTCAATAGCAAGATGCGCTTCAAAGCAGAACTGCATGTTTTGAACCCAATTTAGAAAACTCAATACAGCGAAGAGAACGTAGGGAGCCGGATCCTATTCTTGGCACTTTTGATTCACTTGGTGTTTTTTTTTGTAAGCTACTGAATGAGCTCATATTGGCCACAATATGAAGTTCTTCTTACTGCATAGTTTCAGACAATTCGACCGTGAAAACTTCATTCCAATGAGCGTCATGGAAGTGCCCAAGTAGTTCTTTACAGAACCGCTTGGAAACACACAAGCTACCCTGTAAATTTACCTTTTAATGAAACCATATCGAAGTAAAACAGCAAGGTAGGTATGTGCACACTCCTACTCCATAGCATGGGCGAGCACTCCTTGAATTATGAATATGATATGATTGGAGATATCCCCCTTGTAAAATTAAAAAAAATACCAAAGACCATCCCGAAACTGCCTACCACCGCATACTTTTCAGTACCCAACATGGGTAATTGAAATCTGTTGAAATGAAAGCTCATCAAACCCGCTAACTCCCTAAGCTAAGCTTTCTCCCGATCCACATCACGCACCGCTAGACCCAGAAAACCAAACAACCGTGAATGAAACGCATCAAACCGTAAGATGAAAAATAAAAAGACAGTTAACTTTAATTCGAGAGCAATTTATTCAATTATTTCCTCTTTTCTTTGAGCCACGCTTCGGTCAACATTGACCGTTCTCTCGGTAGTGAGATTGCTTGTGACGGATTTAGTATTCCTCAGCACCCTCACCCTCGCCTTCGCCGGAGTCCATGCCGACTTCTTCGTAATCCTTCTCGAGGGCAGCCAAATCTTCACGGGCCTCGGAGAATTCACCTTCCTCCATACCCTCACCGACGTACCAGTGGACGAAGGCACGCTTGGCGTACATCAGATCGAACTTGTGATCCAGACGAGCCCAGGCCTCGGCGATGGCAGTCGTGTTGGACAACATGCACACGGCACGCTGGACCTTGGCGAGGTCACCACCTGGAACGACGGTTGGTGGCTGGTAGTTGATACCGACCTTGAAGCCAGTTGGACACCAATCGACGAATTGGATCGTACGCTTGGTCTTGATGGTGGCAATGGCAGCGTTGACATCCTTAGGAACGACATCTCCACGGTACAACATGCAACAGGCCATGTACTTGCCGTGACGTGGGTCACACTTGACCATCTGGTTGGCCGGTTCGAAACAGGCATTGGTGATTTCAGCCACCGACAGCTGTTCGTGGTAGGCCTTCTCAGCCGAGATGACCGGAGCGTAGGTGACCAACGGGAAATGGATACGTGGGTACGGCACCAAGTTGGTCTGGAATTCAGTCAGATCGACGTTCAGGGCACCATCGAATCGCAGCGAAGCGGTGATCGAAGAGACGATCTGGCCAATCAAACGGTTCAGGTTGGTGTAGGTTGGGCGCTCAATGTCCAAATTACGACGGCAGATGTCATAGATAGCCTCGTTGTCAACCATAAATGCGCAGTCGGAATGTTCCAGGGTAGTGTGGGTCGTCAGAATCGAGTTGTATGGTTCAACAACGGCGGTCGAAACCTGAGGAGCTGGGTAGATGGCGAATTCGAGCTTGGACTTCTTGCCGTAGTCAACAGAGAGACGCTCCATCAGCAGAGAGGTGAAACCGGATCCGGTACCTCCTCCGAACGAGTGGAAGATGAGGAAACCTTGCAGACCAGTGCACTGATCGGCCAACTTGCGGATGCGGTCCAGGACAACATCGACGATTTCCTTTCCGATGGTGTAGTGACCACGGGCGTAGTTGTTAGCGGCGTCTTCCTTGCCGGTGATCAACTGTTCCGGGTGGAACAGCTGGCGGTAGGTTCCGGTGCGGACTTCATCGACGACAGTTGGTTCCAGATCGACGAAAACGGCACGGGGAACATGCTTGCCGGCTCCGGTCTCGCTGAAGAAGGTGTTGAACGAGTCGTCTCCTCCTCCGATGGTCTTGTCCGAGGGCATCTGACCGTCCGGTTGGATTCCATGCTCCAGACAGTACAACTCCCAGCAGGCATTACCGATCTGGACACCGGCCTGGCCAACGTGTACGGAGATACATTCACGCTGTAATCGAAAGAAAGCGATCATTAGCAACAATTTACTCAACGAATAACAGTGCTTATTTTTACAGTAAAATAATGTTCATCTCTCCATCAGTTGACTCACCAATGATAGGAGTGGTGAGCCTTTAAAATTGGAAAGACATGTCTCTTTTGCCTCACTGATTAAAGGTCGGGTTGCAACGGTAAAGCAAAATGACCTTTTGCCCAGAGAGGCATTTTCTAGAAAGACAGTGACCAAAATTCATATTCTTACAGATCACTGTTCACACAGGTTGGTAAGAAACTATTTCTCAAGTGTTTTAGAACGTTCAAATTTAAAACAAGAAAAATCCATTTTTTAAATAATGTGAAAACAGTGCCCTGTACCAATATGAAATCGAGTCACTGTAAGCACTCAGACCAAGTACTAAGAAATGATCCGTTAGGGCACTGACCCGGGTGAAACTTTCACCCCCTTCCGAATAATCGATTTTTCATTTCATGATGACCTCATTCCCAACATCGTGCGAAGAACATGAGTCATGCTGCGGCATTTTTTTCTCGCGTTAGCTTGCACCGTTGCCCGATTATGCGCGTGGCGTGGTTCAAGGAAAAGGCAAAATGGCGTCACTCTCGCACCGGAGAAATGATTGCATGAATCGAAAAATGACTCGCTTGGGTGTGGTCAATAAAATTACTAATTTACATCGTTTTGCATTAAAATAGCATAGAAAGTTGAGTAAATAGGACAAACCAATTGAAACTAAAATTATAGCCGGTAATTAGGAAGAATTTTCACTTCCGCCATTGAAGGCGATGACGTGGAATTTTTCCGGGTGATAAAAATGCCGGCTCGAAAAGTTTCAATTAAAAGCATAATTTACTGATCTTTAAAATATACTTCTCAAACTAATTAATTAAAAAAGAAAGCACTTACCATTTTGTAGAATGAGGTTTTCACACACCGAAGTGATTAGCACAAATTGAGGGAAATAATTTTCTTCACAGAAAAGCTCGGCTTGGAGCAGCTTACAAGGACGCCTTCCAAACTGAGAATGATGAAGAAAAACCGAACGCAAAACAGTTTTATAGACCGGCATTGGAACGGGTGGAAAACGGGCGTCGACAAGCCCTCTCTCGGTCCGGTTCGGTTGTTTGCGCTCTCGCTCACGTTGATCGCTTGGTAACGGTTTTTCGTCGTGTTCGGACGGCGAGCACGAGTGCAGGGCTGCCAGATTACGTGAATTTTGGCGAATCAAAAACGAAACATATATGGACGAGTTCATGAATTTGACGTTTGAGCGGTGCCTATTCGTTGCTATGGTCACGTAAATAACACAGCACCGCTCAAATGTCAACTAGTGAACTCGTGCATCGGTCCATAGGGAATCGTATTTATTTATTTTGTTTGGACCAAAAGGGATCCCGCCGGGATAAAAACGTATCTTTCAGTGATTTGAATAAACCAATAATGTACAATATATCGTATTGGATACAATAATACAGCGTTTAGTAATTGATTGTCGAACAAACATTATTCTAGATTAAATATACTGCTTCGCGACTAAAAATGGGTGATGTGTGATTTTTTACCAACTTCGTTCCGTCGCAACTCGCAACTCGATTCTCAAGATAAAGTCCTCATTTGATCCATGTGCAAACCCACATGGATTTTTGCAATGGGGATTCGCATATGCATAGTATGTGAGAACTTAATGGATTATCTTCAATCATTGTTTTCATTAAGATCATGATGAATTCAAATGGATCATTGAATGTAGTTTTTGCAAGTGCTCACCGCATCAAAACAAAGGCGCCACTGTATATGGGATTTAACATTGTGACAGCATTGCAGTTCTGTCAAACACACAAGGCTACGGTGGCGCTATCTATGCTTTCCATAGCGGCCGTTTTGGTTATTTTAATGATCCATTGACTCCATACTTCACGCACATACTTTTTAAGGGTCGCATCAATCGTACTTATTGACGTAACGCTTAAAGCCAAGTACGGACCTGAAACGTAAATCACTCAAGTAAAATTTCTCCTTTTTACCAAAATAATTTTGACAGCTTATTCAGTATGAGCGAAATGTCACTTTTACTTGCGGAATAATTGAGCGGCACATTTTTCCGTTCGGAAAAGTGACAGCTCCCTTTGATTTGTATGGCAGGCGTTACCGACGTTATGAAATCAGCTCTACTTCTCAGCTGCGTACAGCTAAAGTAATTTCGGTAGCGGAATCATTCCTTGACCGTTTCTTGTCCTATCCTTTTGCACAGTACTTATGATCAGCGTACCGGCCATAAGTTCAGGCCAAAAACACATGTTTCCTAAATTTTTTAATGTTTTCCGTTGTTTAAGCACAAAAAACATTTTTTTATGTTTTTATAGATTTTGTCACACCCCTCTGTTTAAACTCAAATTTTGGGTGTATTTTGTTTTCCGTGTCCCTTTCCAAATGTCAGATAGGAGCCTGTTCACAAATTTCATAACGCTGAAGGGGGTGGGTGGGTCTCCACAAAATGTTACAGCTCATACAAAATATTCAACATATTCATACAAAAAGTGTTACAAGGGGGTAGGTGGGTGTCAAAAATGGCCATTTTCGGCGTTATGAAATTTGTGAACAAACCCTAGGAACAACCCCCGTGTTAAAACTAAAACCCCTGTGGTATTTTTGTAGACTAAGCGAACGTCAAACATGATCTCAAGTGTCAAGGTTCATTTAAGGATCCAATTTTTAAATTAAAGTTTTAATATGATATATACGTTATTTGAGCGAGAAAAATTGCTAAAGTAGTTGCAGTAACATGTTCTTCCGTGTTATGAAATGAAAACAAGATTTCATTAAACATTTTAGGACCCTATTCGTCGGAAAATTTCATCGATGTTCCGAACAATGTTTTCGCTGGCTGCTGTTCCGGCACCCGTCAATGCGTCTTCCAGTTCGTCTCTTGAAGTTTACGATTGACTGTTTAACGATAAACTTGCGACGATCGACACGCCACCATATTTTATATAACGGAGGGTATTAGAACTAACTTGGAGGTGATGATTTGGAGGTTATTTGGCAAGTTGGAGGTTAAAATCACCTCCAAACACTAGCGATTTTGCGGTGGGATGTTGACGTTTGATCACGAATAGGCGATCGAAATATATGTTTGCATCTTAAGGCTAAATAGCCCGTCATTCGTTTTGGCATCAATGATGACTTTTCAGCTTGCATTTCAAAGTGATAAAACTCAGTCTTGGTAGTGTATATGGACTTGAAAAAGTATCAATGTACGCGCTAACTTGCATAAAGTATGCTGATCTTTTTCAGCTGTGTCAGTGCTTTTATATCCTGCAAATAAAGAATAAAATAATATGTTAATCAGTCCACAGTTCAGGAAGTCCCTCTTCTGCGCCAACTGCAGCCAGTACTTATAGCTCAAAAATACCGTAGGTACGAACAGATAAAAGGTACCAAGCCAAAAGGCAGAATAATTAATATCACTTGAGATAGGTAGACATGACAGTCCTTTCCCCTTTAGAAACTTTCTAATAACTCTTTAAAAGCCAGCTACAAGTTGCAACAACTCATACAACGAACAATCGAAAATATATCCAAAGAATTCCACGATCTTATTTTAAATACGCAAATTTGCTAATTCCAAGACTACAACAAAACATTCAAATCATAGGATTTTACTGCTCAACATTACATTTGACAAATTCGTCAGCACTAAAGAACAATTTCGTTCATCTCCATTCAGCAATCGCTTCACTGCTCAACATTACATTTGACAAATTCGTCAACACTAAAGAACATTTTCGTTCATCTCCATTCAGCAATCGCTTCACAAAAGAACAACTATGTTCACAATAAACGACAATTTCGTCAGCTCTGAAGAACAATTTGGTTCAACACAAATTGGTAATTTCACCACACTCAAATAAATAAAATTGGCAAACTCGCCACCTCAAAGAAAAACGCCAACACACGTTTCCATGATCCTCGTCGCCACTTTTATATCCTGCAAATAAAGAATAAAATAATATGTTAATCAGTCCACAGTTCAGGAAGTCCCTCTTCTGCGCCAACTGCAGCCAGTACTTATAGCTCAAAAATACCGTAGGTACGAACAGATAAAAGGTACCAAGCCAAAAGGCAGAATAATTAATATCACTTGAGATAGGTAGACATGACAAGTGCAAAACCAACTGATTTTCTTTGATTCGAAGTCGTGAGATGAATTAACAACAATCATCAACGACGCGTACAAATTTCAATGACGGCCTACTTCGCCTTAAAGAACATATTGTCCATTTGATAGAATTCCAGACTGGGAGCGCAATAGGGTCCTAAAGCCCTGTCCCGATTTTAGTGCCAAACGCATAGGCCAAAAATACATGTTTACTCAATTTTCTAATGTTTTCCGTTGGTTTAAGTCCAAAAAACATTTTTTATGTTTTTTTTACATTTTGTCACACCCCTTGGCTTAAATTCGAATTTTGGGTATATTTTGTTTTCCGTGTCCCTTCCAAAATGTCAGATAGGAACAACCCCAGTGTTAAAACTAAAACCCCTGTGGTGTTTTTCTCGACTTAGCGAACGTCAAACATGATCTCAAGTGTCAAGGTTCATTTATGGACCCAATTTTAAAATAAAGCTAAGTATGCTGTTTCGCTCAAGAAAAGTAAAGAAATTCCTTGACTGAAAGGGTAAAGAAATTTCCTACAGAGAGCCCCCTTTGAAGTGACATTTCTTCTCAACTGCGTACTGCGATCAGAAAAAAGTAATTTTCTTGACCATTTCTTGGGAGAAATTTTCCACGCATCGAGATAGGCGATTCCTTTTCTTGTCAGTAGCAAGCCGGCCTTAAAAGTTTAAACATGATATAGCCGTTATTTGAGCGGGAAAAAATGCTAAAGTACTTGAAGTAACATGCTCTTTCGTGTTGTTAAATAAAAACAAGATTTTATTAAAAATTTTAGGACCCAATTTTCAAATGTATTTTTACATTCATAAACTTTGAACGCATTCATGGCTGTGCAGACCTCCTTCAAAATTGATCCTTTTTCTTGATGGGTTCTTCTCAGGTGTTGTTTGATCTGGCCAAAAACGAACTCGATGGGATTGAAAAAAGGGCAGTAGGTCGGCAGGAATATCGGGATAATACCAATGGAACGGACAGGTTTGGACCCCTATATATTTTGGACCCCCTGGGCTACTTTCCTGCAAATTTCCCTGTTTAAATCGAAAGGCCAACTCAATTCGCATGCCATTTGGAAAGATAGAACTATTCCACACTTACATAAACCGTTTGTACATAGAAAACGTGTTTATTTTATCTGAAATTAATTTAATTTAATTGGTTCATCCATGCAACCGTTACAACGCGTTACACACAAAAATTGAAGCCGTCATAAATTTTTCAAATGTAAACAAAAACTTTTTCAAATTTCTGGACTAAAAGCGTAGAATTTCTTCGGTTTTCCATTGTCAATCGATTGATTAGACTATGGGCAAGCATATTATACAACCAGTGTCGTGGACTTTGTCGCCAAACGATAAAAAAATGCCGGGGGTCCAAAATATATACTTTTAGGGTCCAAAATGTAATGGTGTGTCCAAAATAATGAAAAACAGTGCTTCACAATAGGGTCCTAAAGCCCTGTTCCAATTTTAGTGCCAAACGCTTAAGTTTAGGCCAAAAACACATGTTCACTCAATTTTCTAATGTTTTCCGTTGGTTTAAGTCCAAAAAACATTTTTTTTAGATTTTGTCACATCCTTTGGCTTAAACTCAAATTTTGGGTGTATTTTGTTTTCCGTGTCCCTTACGAAATGTCAGATAGGAACAACCCCAGTGGTCGAACTAAAACCCCTGTGGTGTTTTTGTCGACTAAGCGAACGTCAAACATGATCAAAAATGTGAAGATTCATTTATGAACCAAATTTTTAAATTGAAGTTTAAACATATTATAGCCATTATTTGAGCGGGAAAAATTGCTAAAGTAGTTACAATAACATGCTTTTTCGTGTTATTAAATAAAAACAAGATTTCATTAAAAATTTTAGGACCCAATTCAATTATTTTGGACGGGTTTTGGATCCTGCATGACCGTATGGAAATATTTTTCTAGTAGAGGACATTTTGGCTACATATTGGCATGTGCTTTAACTTGGTTACGTTGTGCAATTAATTAATTGGGACAAAACTCTAAAATCACTTTCTTAGGGGGTCCAAAATACGACCGTTACCCTAATATCTGAGACGAGACTCGCGGAGACGGTCTTCTATTTCTGCGAATGCTGAGTTTTTTTTCTTATTCCACTCAGTGTTTACATCAATCTTGCGCAAGCCGTTCAAGGTCTCTCATGACCATCTCACAAAAAAAAAAAAAACTATTGCGTTTGCATCACACCGGAGCATAAACGGCATTTTTAGTGAAATTTCATGCCAACAAACGTAGCAGACATTATACATAACTAGTCTTGTAGATTTATCAGCATCTTTGAAAAAAATACTCCGCTGACTGAGGTTTTAATAATAAAAATTTTTGAATACAATACTTTTCACTTTTCCAGCCATAAAAACGACGGGTTACATTTGACGTTACGTGACAGCGGAATCTGGGCCCGGCTGCATACAGGGTTGCCACATATAGATTTATTTGTATTTTACAGATTTTCTCGAATATTTTTTGACCAAGAATCTGTAAATACAGATTACAGATTTTGTGGAAAAATTACAGATTCTGTACACAGAATTTGGCCAAAATTATACAGATTTATTCAGATTTTTGAGAAAACTGGAAATTCATATTTTTGAAAATCTTGAAATTCAATCTTTGATGTGATAATTATGCAATGTATTATAGTTACAAATGATTGGTATTTTTATGAGATTCTTGCGTAATTTTAACTTCTATCTCAATTTTCAGGAATACAGATTTAAAATACAGATATTTTGTTCAAGTATACAGAAATACAGATATTTGAAGAAAAAAATACTGATTTAAATGTGGCAACCCTGGCTGCATATGACGTTGAATTTTGTTTTTCTTTGCGAGTCTCTCTCAGTTTAATATCAGAGTCTATGAATGGAGAGTTGCACGAAGAGTGAAACCAAATCTACCTATCGAACTGTCAAACCGTCTACCTATCGAGCAAACCAGCAAAATAGATAGGGGCTATTTTCGAAGACGAAGAAGAACAACAATTCAAAGAAGCCTCTTCGCGCAACTCTCCATTCATAGACTCTGGTTAATATGAGACAACATCAAAACAAAATTCATGGTTGCCATACACGGCATAAATTTGATAACTAATGTGTCAGTACTTCGGCATACCGAGCACAAAATGCACTGAGCCTTCCCACCCCCTGGACAAGATGCAAGTTTGTTAGGGGTTCATTCACATATTTCATAACGCCGAAAATGACCATTTTCGACACCCACCCACCCCCTCGTAACGCTTTTTGTATGAATATTCTAAAAAATTCGTATGAGCCGTAACACCGTGAGGACACCCACCCACCCCTTCAGCGTTATGAAATTTGTGAACAAGCCCTAGGTTTTTTCCTCCTCAAGGCGCAACAATGCATCGCTACCAAGCGGTCTGAAGCGAAAAAATGCTAACAAACTTGCATCTTAGGGTTTGTTCATATATTTCATAACGCCAAAATTGGCCATTTTGGACACCCACCCACCCCCTTGTAACGCTTTTCGTATTGATACTATTTTATTTTTGTATGAACCGTAACAACTTTTGGACACCCACCCACCCCCTACAGCGTTATGAAATTTGTGAATGGGCCCTATCACCTTTATTCACAGAAGAGAAGATCGATGAAGCGAAATCGATCATGCTACTTACGCCCTTATTCTAGCACACGCTTGATATCAAGCGTACACTGAAACAAGCGTTGCAGTAATGAGAACCATGAACGTGTTTTTAAATTTACTATCCCAACCACGATTGAGCTATCATGAACGCTTTTTATTTGCGTTTTGTTCCCTCTCAATCCAACCGCGTCGATAGCCGAGCGGCTAGCGTTCGCGCTTGGCAATCGCCAGATCCTCGGTTCGATTCTGGTCTGCTGCAAGTTTTTAACCATGATATAGTAATTTTTACTATACAAATGGTGCCATGGTAAAATTGAATGCACAAAATATTCTAAATAAATGCGAATTTAGTCTGCACAAATCAAGTGGCGTTGTGTATTTAATTTAACCCTCTGATATAGTATTTTCAACCGCAACGCTGTTCTCAGTGTATGCTAGAGTAAGGGCGTAAGTCACATAATTTATTTCACTTTATCGATCCTCTCTTCTAGCCTGATTTGCTGCTAGCTAAAGAAATTTCTCGTCGATTCCTTGCAGAAATTTTCTACAGCGACTCCCGTTTGAACTGACATCTCTTTCCAACTGCGTACTGCGATCATGAAAAAGCGCTTCCTTGATCGATTCCTTGCAAGAATTTTCCATGCATCAAGATACGCCAAGAAATTACTTGTCAGCAGCGAATCAGGCTTCTTTGAATGATGTTGACAAGAGGCAGGTTTGATACTTTTTTGAGGTTTGATAGCATTTTTCACTGCAGACCGCTTGCAAGTGCGGTGATGCAATCTTGCGTCCTGATGTGAAAAAATGCTGATAAACTTGCGTCTTGTCAACATTATTCCCAGAAGAGAGGATCGATTAAATGAATTCGATCATGTGACTTACGCCTCACTCTTCTGTGAATAATGTTGATAATATATTTATAACCGTGAAGATTTTCGCTGCGAGCAAACCAACAACCCCTGCGCATAAAAATATCACACAGAGCTGTTTCCAATTTGACGTTTATTTTTAACACGACAACGAAAGCTTCACACCTTTCTTCATAGTGTAATCCCCATCGAGTCTGAAACCAAGTAAAATCACCAAAGTTTCCATCTTTCAGGATTTTTTGGCAAAGAAAAAGTAAGTAAATAATCCATTACAAGTAAACGATGGAATATAAAGATTTATCCCTATTACAGTGATGAAAGAACGCAAACGCGAATAGTGGGACTGTTTGGAACTCGCAAAACCAGTCGCCGTTTCGACTGGCCAAATTGTTGTGAAATTTGGTTCCTCAAGGTCCTTTGATTGGAAATCGTCCATCGAATAAACTCGACACAGCGAATGTAGCACGAATTACTTCCGGTAGAGGAGAACTAGATGAAAAAATACAACTACAGTAAACTGAGCCAACGGGACCTGGAAGCCGCTTCTTCTACGGTTTCTTCCGCCGCTGGCAAAAGCATCATCGGCAGTAGCAACGGAACTACAGTCATCGAAACCGGAATGTATCTCCGCGATTGGCGCCAGGCTTTGAGGACTCCTCCCTCGTACCGTATCGGGAACCGAACTATCCGGCTGCAGGTGCACGTCATATGGCCGTTGGCTGTTCTGGGAGCACTGCTTCTGTTCCTGCTCTACATCATCGGAAGCTCAACGATGCAAAGTGGGTCCAGCATCGGCAATTTGGACCGGAACTCGGTGATTTTCTACAACAGCACCTATCCGCTAACGGAGCCGATTGTGAGCAATGGAATGTACACCTTCCGGATAGGGGTGATTGCGGATTTGGATACCAATTCCCGGGTGGGCAGCAAGGATTCGTGGAACAGCTACTTCATGAAGGGCTACCTCAGTTACATTCCGGCGAAGGGAACCGTCACCGTTTCGTGGGACGAAACGGGACCGAAGGAAATGAAATCTAGCTTTTCATTGAAAGGTAAGAATACTAGTGGGTTTTGGAGTGATTATAGGGAAATTAAGGTAGCCCCCAGAAGCTATTGTTTAGCGAAATCCATCAAGTCTAAAAGGGGCTTACCTAGCTTGAGAATACCAACCAAATACTTATAGCAGGTCTCTTTTCAAAGACTGGGCTAATATTTAAATGCAAGCCTCAAAACAAGCCCTTAAAATACCATCAGTGCACCAGTATCCGCTCATGCCTCTATTTCTGCTCACTAATATAAAAATTGATTTTTCGTGTCAAAAACCAACATTTTTCGCACGGATATACCGTGTGGGACCGAAATCCGTACACCTAAGCACTAAGCCAAATCAAAACCTGTCTAAAATATTTGGATTTATAAAAAGGCAATTAATTTTTCTTTTTTATGAATTTCACAACCACAAACCTTTAAAAACAGGAATTAAAATCGCTTGTCTTGGATCGAAATCCGTACACTCTAATAAGGTTGAATCAAAAACCGTACACCTGTGATTCGAAATCCGTACAGCTGCCTTAGTCTTTTTATTTCAAGTGAGCATCAAACTTCAAAATGATGCTTCCAGCAGCATATTCAGAACCATTTGACGCACTGACCACTCTATAGTAGATTCCATGTGCCCTGGGGGAAGTGATCAATTATTAACATATTTGAAAGCATATCAATATGGGCATCAAACACAGGGTGTCTACTACCTGGAAAACCTGGAATTATCAGGGAATTTTATTCAACCTGGAAAAAACCTGGAATTCTCAGGGAATTTCAGCCACAATCAGGGAAATTATTTTGAATTAGTAATGCATGGTAGAATATGTCCTTTTTGCGACTCCAAAACTTTTCAAACAAAAAAAAATTTCGGCTGTGCCACTAAAACACTACTTTCGATGTGCAGTCATTTAACTATTTTGTCATCTAGTCTTTAACATGCCTTTTTTTATGTAAATTTTTTTTTTGTCTTAATATGCTTGCTGTGAATCTTGATTCAAAATTCTAGTGGCCCCAGAGGAGCCTTCAGAGCTATTACGCGGCTATTCCACAAGTTCTCAATTATATTTTTCTCAGATTCCGAGGAGTTCTTCAGGAATTCTAGTGATATCTGCAGAGATTCCTTCTGGAATACTTCCAGGAACTCTTTCAGGAATGCTACCAGCGATTTGTAGAGGGATACTTAAAGAAATTTCTTCAAAGATATTTTTCAAAGATATCACTCCCAAAGAATTCAATTATTCCAGGGTTCCCTTCATTTTTTTTTTCTCACTAGCTTTTGTAGTGATTTTTTCAGTTGTTAGTAGCTTGTTACTTATAGGAAATTTCCTACAGATCCTACAGGAGTTCTTCCATAATGGTTTATTCCAGTGCTAAAAAAACGTTTCAACATTTTTCCAAACCTTATACCGTGGTGCATCAATACCCGGACGCTTAAGTCGACATAATTGTTCAAATTCCAATATGAATATGTTGTTTTAGGAAATCCTTAATGTTATAGTGCTACGAAAGTGATGACTTTTTTTTAATAAAACCATGATTTTAACTATAAAATCATTCCAATATTAGAGCGTGTCTTGTCTCTAAATCCGGACACCTGTTGCAAGTCGTGTCTTTAAATCCGGACACTTTTGGATCGAAATTCGGACTACTGTTTGAAAGCATGTAAATTTCGATTTATTTTAATGAAAATCATATCAACACACAATTAAATATCACTTTTCAATAAACTCGGTGTTTGAGTTTACCGTATAATATCAAAAATAAAAGCAGGTTTGTAATAATAGTGATTTGATTACCTGAGCTAAAGTTCATGTGATTCGAACTGCAGTTGATGCGGCTCGAACTGTCATCAAGGAAGATATACTCAATTTACTTAACACTCTTTTGATTTCTGATAGTACACTACACTTTACCTTTTTATTTTTCTAGTTTCCTCATGTTTTTTTTCCACCACGAATCTTTTTTACACTAGTTAAACGTGGGTCTTTCAGACAATGTCCGGATCTTAAAACATTGGCTCGTAATCCCGGACAGTCTCTTTACACACCAATAAAATCATATTTCTAAGTACAAAGCAATAGTGGTGTCACAGAACTTTCAAATTATATCTTCTTAAACACTAATTGATAAAACTGTCTAAAGAAATATATTTCATAAACGTTTTCTTCAACCTTTTCTTGTTCGCGCGTTCATCGATTGTTGAACTTTAGTTGGAGTTTTATCGCGACCAAATGACGTCCAGCATAAACGAATTATTTGTTTTTGTTTTTATTGATTATATTAATAAATTTTAATAAAAAAATGTATGTAAAATTATTGGCATAGTCAAAAATAAAAGGAGAAAATAAAAACCGAACATATAATAACTTAATTTCAACTCTAATTAATCAATATAATCAGAGTGTCCGGATATTGGTACCGTCCGGATTTTGATTCACCACGGTAGAGTAAGGTGGGGCAAAAGTTCGACCTTAGTGGTATAATCAAAGTTATCAGGAAAACAATAGCAGTTGAAACAAAACAAATACCATACAGTGAACCTTCAACATATTGCCTATAATTTTGCTGAACAAACTTGTGTCAAAATATTTACCCATTTTTAGTTATAACAGTTTCAAAATTGATTGTCTTAAACAAACTTTTGCCCCACCGGTGGGGCAAGAGTTCGAATCTAGTGTGGGGCAAATCCGTTTATGACAGGCATACTTTACACCAGCCGTAAAGTTTGCCGAAAAATACACACTAAATTTTCATCAAAAAATTGCCCAAAACCGGGTTAAATGTAATTAATTAAAAAATAGCAGTTTTTCGCAAAACTAAGTGGAAATGTAAAATTTTGGTGACAGTTTTCCCATGATCAGACAAATTTAGCTAAATTTGAAGATAATATGTGGAATTTAGCCAATTTGCAAATTTATCCGTGAGCTCATACATGGGTCGAACTTTTGCCCCGCTGATTCGAACTTTTGCCCCACTATGGACCAACAATTGTTTCCAAGCATTTATGCAAAAACTAATACTCCTCAAAGCAACCTTATGATAGGCCTTACATAAAATATTGAAAAAGATTTTATCTTCAATTGGTTCCATGCAACGAAAGTTTGACCAAAAATTACAATATTGACGTTGAAAAACAACAAATGGCCATAACTTTTCCAAATCTCAATCGATTTTTATGATATTTGTAGTGAAAGTCTCTTACTTGAATAGCATTCGAACCACCATGACATTTATAAGTTTTGTTTTGAATTGAGCTAGAAATCTTAAAAAGAAACTCTTACCCCACTAGAACTTTTGCCCCACTTCACTCTAATAATTCCTACGCTAATTATTTTATTTATTCCAGGCATTTTGAAAAGGATTTTTTTTTAAATCACTCCGATTACTCTCAGTAACTGCTCCAGAAATCATTCAGGCATTTTGCGATGAATTCTATTATAAACTTTTCCAAGAAATCCTTTGCGATTCAAACATTCCTCGGAAAAAAAATCAAATAACATTAATAACACTAACACTAGTTAATACCTGAGACGAGACTCGCGAAGACGGTCTTCTTTTTCTGTGATTGCTGAGTTTTTTCTTATTCCACGTTGTGTTTATACCAATCATGCGCAAGCCGTTCAAGCTTTCACATGAACATCTCAGCAAAAAATGATTGCGTTTGCATCACACTGAATCATAAATAGCCTTTTGAGTGAAATTGCAGACATTAGAAATAACTTATTTTGTGTTTAGATTTTTAGCAACTTCGGAAAAAAACTGCTCCCCCGACTGAGGTTTTTAATAACAGTTTATTGTGTATACAATACTTTTCACTTTTGCAGCCATAAAAACGGCGGGCTGCATTTGACGTTTCGTGACAGCGGAATCTGGGCTGCATATGACGTTGATATTTTTCCTCGTCGCGAGTCTCTCTCAGGTTAACACTACAACAATTATTACAGTTACTATTCCGATCAAACACACATAAATTTCTTCAGATATTCTGTCCGGATTTCTTCTAGGAAAAACTTCAAAAAGTGTTATACATTATTCAGTGATTCGAATGGTATTTTAGTTATTTTAACAATTTATTAGACAAATCCAAGAAAGATTCTCATCATGAATCCAAGAGTTCTTTTCGAGATCATTGCAAAAATTTATTAAGGCAAACTTAGAGTTCACACAAGTTTCATCGGAGATTACTCTAAGATTTTCTTTGACAGTTCCACGCGGATTTTTTCAAAATTTTCTCTAAAAAATCTGAAAAAAAAAATCTGACATGATGAATGATTGGATAAATTTAAAGTCCTTGGGGAATTAAAAAAAATGGTGGATTTCCTGAAGGAATTTTGATTTCTTGAAATGCTATAAACAGAAATGTTGCAGAATGTCATAGGATAATCAATGGAAGAATCCTTAGATAAATTTCTGGAGAACTTGGAACTGCCTTCAAAAATGAAACAATCTTTGGAGGACTTTTTTGATCCTTAGAAAAAATTCCCAACCCTGCCTGGAACCTACTATAGAGTGGTCATGACAGTTGGTGTTTCTGGAAATGCTTCCGGAAATATCACTTTAAAAAATCTTGATGTCAGGGTGTCTACTCATTTACAAAAATAAAATTCCCTGATATTTCCAGGTTTTTCCAGGCTTCAAAAATTAATTCCAGGTGATTCCAGGTTCAAGAAATTCGCCAAAATACATAAATGATTGATTGCAAATAGTGATTTAATTTTAATTTCCATAGTTCTCATGCTCGTCAAATGATTTGAAAGTGCCTTCAATCATCAAAGTAAGATATGAAGAAAACACTAATCAAACTGAAGAAAAAATAGCCGTTTCTTCAAAATGGGATTCAGATTTAAGGATCAGCGATGTACCCAGTAAATTTCTCTGGAAGTCGTTTTGAATATTTTCAAAGATGATATCTTGGGGAAATCAAGGCTGGTAGTGACTATGACCGACCCTGAAAATAACAACTTTAAAGACCTCTAACTTAAAAACTGAAAAAAGACTAACAGAAACCATGATCTGAGAATTTAATTCTCCATTTGAATTGACATTTATTTAAGAATATTTCTTAGATTTTTTTAATTCTTCGTAACATTACGACAAATATAACTGCTTATTTTGCTGTAGATTTCTTTCACATGTTACTCCGAAGATCTCTTCTGGAGTTTAATTTGTGATTTCTGAGTAATTCTTCCAAGGATTTCGTTTCAGATATCTGAAATTCACTCTACAGTAGCCAAGCAAAGCCAATCACAGTCAGCGAAGCCAGTGAAACTCACGCCCATCGCTGCTGTAGGCATAATGCCTTGAAAATAGCAAAACACCCGTTGCTAAGGGCAACCAAGAATTACTGTAGAAAAATGTTCTATATCCCGCTGCATTTCCCGCATTTTGAGCCTTCAATGACACTCGTGCACTCGAAAATTCGTGCACCCAACATAGGCTACTTGATGAGATTCACGTTTTTGAACTACTGTACTGGGAGAGCTACGTGATTTTCGCGAAAATTCAAGCCTACTACTATTACTATTCCCAGCACTGGTTCCAGGTGCTCCGGGGGATGTTGCCAAATCAAAAAATGTCGGGAGTTACTTCAATATGGGTATCAAATATTAAGATTTTCGAATATGATGCTTCCGAAAGCACTTCCAGAACCACCGGCTGCCATGACCCCCGTATAGTAGGTTAGAGGTACCCCGATGGAAGTGGCCAATTTCACATATCTACGAAATCATATCAATTGAAGTAACAAAGTTCAATATTTATAAAATTCATGCTTCCAGAAGCAGTTTTAGAATCACCGTCTACCATGGATAGTAGGTTTCATGTGCCTTGGAGGATGTGGAGTATTTTCAGAACCACAAGATTTAATAACCACTTTATAGTAGATTCCAGGGGCCAATTCGGAACATGACCACTTCTCCCGGGGCACTTGTAACCTGCTATAAAGTGGTCTAGCAGCCGCTGGTTCTGAAAATGCTTCCGGGAGCTTTACCTTCAAAAATCTTGAAGATTGACACTCATATTGATATGGTTTCAGACATGCTCCTAATTGGTCACTTCCCCCAGGGCACCTGGAACCTACTATACAGTGGTCTATTCATCTAATGGGGCATGGCAACCGAACACAAGATAAAATACTGGGTGTCATTTTCGCCAATTCCATCAGATTGATGGTTACACTGAATTGGGATGCTCTGGTGAAGACTTTCACTCGACTGGTATGGTTGCATGGTATGCGCGCACTCACGCTGCATCAAAAAGTAACTCTGTCGAATACCTTCATAAGCTCCAAAATGTGGTATATTTCCTCAATACTTCCTTCGTACTGCGTGCACATTGCTAAGATCACGGAAAAAATGGGCAGTTTTATATGGAGCCGTAATCCAGCGCGTGTCCTGATACAGCAATTGGCGCGTAGCACAGGCCACGGTGGATTAAAGCTGCACCTCCCAATCTTTAAGTGCAAGGCTTTGCTTATAAATCGGTACATCCACGACATCGACTCCAGTGTATACTATAAGTCCTTCATTGGCCAAGATAATCTCCTCCCAGATTATCCTTGTTTGAAATTGATTCACCAACATTTTCCAAATTTGCCACCTCAAATTCAGCAAAACCCATCCGCCGATCTGATTTATCGTTTCTACGTTGAACAAACGGATCCCTCAAAGGTAGAACAGGAAAATCCAAACGATAACTAGGCCCGAGTTTGGAAGAATATAGCATCGAAAAAACTATCGTCGATGGAGCGTAGCGTACTCTCTATCTGATTGTGAATCAGAAAAAAGAACATCGCCGTTTGTTGCATAGGATAGGGCGAACGGATGGAGAAAACTGTGTACACTGCGGTGCACCGACAGAAACACTTCAACACAAGTTTAGTGAATGTCCCCGTATAATGGCAGCAGTTCCTGGAAAGAAAAGTGTCAACGATTTTGAATGGGTGGCGCAGATTATCCTTTACGAACCTTTCTCAACCCTCATTGGAGAAAATCGGACAGACGAAAAAAACTGAAATACTTAGACTATTTGTTTGGTTGGTTTGACTTTATTAACGAGATTTTTAGCCCTGGGCTAGTTCATCTCGGGACCAACGGCTTTACTTTCCTTCCGAAGGAAGTCGTCACTATAACTTTTTACGTCATAAGTGACTATGTCGGGGGATGGGATTCGATCCCAGGTCCTCGGCGTGAGAGGCGAGTGTTCTAACCACTACACCAGGCCCGTCCCCACTATTTGTTTATTACATCTGCTATGTTAACAATATTAACGATAGTATTGATGTAAGTGGATTAGAACTTGCGTTGAATTGCGGAGTTTAAACAAATTATTGTAAATAATACTTTTAAAATCGCACAATAAACAAAGTCTTATAAAAAAAAAACTGCTAAAGAAGGATGCAGAGAACTCTACGACCTCTCATAGTTGTTACGGGATGTTGTGGAATATTAATGGGATGGGAAAGGCCATAGGATATGTTTGGTACACGTTCTGGCACATATAAATAATATTTGAGCATTGGAATTCATATTGGAATAAACTCACCAAATTCTGCATTTGAAAACTGTCTGCAATTCATCGATTAATCGACCGTCCACATAAAACATGTCTACACGCAAAAAAAATGTGCGGTAAAAACTACCATTTTAGGGGGTTAACTTAAGCGCTCTCACCGGCATTTTTCAGCAGACCAAAAATGCGCCTGATTTTACCATGTCTGTAGTTGGAATCAGATTATTGTAAATTATTTCTGTCAAATGTACCAGTAATGCGGTGGGGTTTACCGTAAACATAGCAAATTGGTCTGAATGGTAGTTTTAAGAATGGGTGTAGTCAGCTAAAATAGTTATTTTTACCACAGATTTTTTTTCTCGATCCTGAGTGCACGGATCGCATTCGCAAAACACGAAAATACGAAAGCTGAGAAAAAAATCGACGGCGACGCACAAACCAAACTCGCTTCATTGGGCTTTCGCTGCTTTAAATAATGGGACTCTTATGAGTAGAAATTCCCCAAAAAAACTCGGTATTTCTAAGCATAACCGTTCTACTTTGAATTTCATAGCAAAATTCAAATTAATTCAAAACCATCTCTGGACTCTAATAAATACTGATTTTTTTCATATTTTAAAGATTTTTTTCAAATTTGTCTTAACCTTTATCCGTACGGAGCATAAATGTGCTAAAACCTTTTATCGCGTTTTTCTCGATTTCATATTTTGGAACATGGGACAATTATGCGTATAACGGCAGTAGAACACATATACATTTAAAACCAGAGGCGCGTCCACGTTCAAAACCATGGGTAGGACAAATGTTGGCAAATAGTTTGTGCACAGTGATTCAAATTTTAACCCTGGACTGGAAATTGAAAGTTTGAGCCACGAAAAGGATATATTCAGTTGATTTGTCCTCTCATTTCCTAAGGAATTCAACCTGGAATTACCCAAGGAGAACCACAGAAATGAAATTTCTCCAAAGATTATTTCAGAAATCATCCAAATTTTTCCAAAAACTCAAGAAAGACCTAACTTTTCAAAGATTTTATCCAGTGTTTTATCTATCAATTTCCCTCCAAGATCAAAACGTCTTCTCAAATTCAATTAATAAGTTTTCCAAAAATTTCAAGAGATTTCCTGCAAATTGACTTTTAGGATGTATATAAGATTACATCTAGTGATTTCTCTAATAATACCTTCAGCAATTGCTTAAGCATTATTTCTAAGATTTCTACAGAAATTTCTCCAGTTAGTCTTGAAAGTTTTTTTTCAGGATTTTTTTTAGATAATATGCTTAGATAATAAATTTCTCGGAAAACATTGAACTATAGAAATAAGCTTAGGAATGATCGGCGGAACTTTTGGAGAAATTTGCTGTAGTATGAACTGATGTGAAAACTTAAATAAACTTTCCGTATAAATTCAATCGACCACCCACTCCAGAGTTGGATTTCAATTTTCGTTCGACCAACCCACTCCAGAGTTGGATTTCAAGTTTCGTTTGACCGATCTAGGTCCGATGCCGTTATTAAATCATCGAACCAACCCACGTCCAGAGAATTGGATTTCCAATTGGTTTCTTCGTTTGACCGATCTAGGTCCGATGCCGTATTAAATCATCGACCAACCACTCCAGAGTGGATTTCAATTTTCGTTCGACCAACCCACTCCGAGTTGGATTCAAGTTTCGTTTGACCGATCTAGGTCCGATGCCCGTATTAAATCATCGACCAACCCACTCCAGAGTTGGATTTCAAGTTTCGTTTGACCGATCTAGGTCCGATGCCGTATTAAATCATCGACCAACCCACTCCAGAGTTGGATTTCAAGTTTTCGTTTGACCGATCTAGGTCCGATGCCGTATTAAATCATCGACCAACCCACTCCAGAGTTGGATTTCAATTTTCGTTCGACCCCAACCCACTCCAGAGTTGGATTTGAAGTTTCGTTTTGACCGATCTAGGTCATGCAGTTTTAAATCATCACCAAACCCACTCCAGAGTTGGATTTCAATTTTCGTTCGACCAACCCACTCCAGAGTTGGATTCAAGTTTCGTTTGACCGATCTAGGTCCGATGCCGTATTAAATCATCGACCAACCCACTCCAGATGTGGATTTCAAGTTTTCGTTTGACGCATCTAGGTCGATGCCGTATTAAATCATCGACCAACCCACTCCAGAGTTGGATTTCAAGTTTCGTTTGACCGATCTAAGGTCCGATGCGTATTAATCATCGACCAACCCACTCCAGGTTGATTTCAATTTTCGTTCGACCAACCCACTCCAGAGTGGATTTCAAGTTTCGTTGACCGATCTAGGTCCGATGCGTTTTAAATCATCGACCAACCCACTCCAGAGTTGGATTTCAAGTTTCGTTTGACCCGATCTAGGTCCGATTGCCGTATTAAATCATCGACCAACCCACTCCAGAGTTGGATTTCAAGTTTCGTTTTGACCGATCTAGGTCCGATGCAGTTTTAAATCATCGACAACCCACTTCAGAGTTGATTCAATTTTCGTTCGACCAACCCACTCCAGAGTTGGATTTCAAGTTTCGTTTGACCGATCTAGGTCCGATGCCGTTTAAAATCATCGCATCCAACCCACTCCAGAGTTGGATTTTCAATTTTCGTTCACCAACCCACTCCAGAGTTGGATTTCAAGTTTCGTTTGACCGATCTAGGTCCGATGCCAGTATACCCACTAGAGAGATTTCAATTTTCGTCGACCAACCCACTCCAGAGTTGGATTTCAAGTTTCGTTTGACCGATCTAGGGTCCGATGCCGTATTAATCATCGACCAACCCACTCCAGAGTTGGAGTTTCCATTTCGTTCGACAACCCACTCCCAAGAGTTGGATTTCAAGTTTCGTTGACCGATCTAGGTCCGATGCCGTATTAAATCATCGACCAAACCCACTCCAGAGTTGGATTTCAAGTTTCGTTTTGACCGATCTAGGTCCGATGCAGTTTTAAATCATCGACCAACCCACTCCAGAGTTGGATTTCAATTTTCGGTCGACCAACCCACTCCAGAGTTGGATTTCAGTTTCGTTTGACCGATCTAGGTCCGATGCGCGCTATTAAAATCATCGACCAACCACTCCAGAGTTCGTTTTTGACCGATCTAGGTCCGATTGCGTATTAAATCATCGACCAACCCACTCCAGAGTTGGATTTCAAGTTTCGTTTGACCGATCTAGGTCCAATGCAGTTTTAAATCATCGACCAACCCACTCCAGAGTTGGATTTCAATTTTCGTTCGACCAACCCACTCCAGAGTTGGATTTTCAAGTTTCGTTTGACCGATCTAGGTCCGATGCCGTATTAAATCATCGACCAACCCACTCCAGGTTGGATTTCAATTTTCGTTCGACCAACCACTCCAGAGTTGGATTTCAAGTTTTCGTTTGACCCGATCTAGGTCCGATGCCGTTTTAAATCATCGACCAACCCACTCCAGAGTTGGATTTCAATTTTCGTTCGACCAACCCACTCCAGAGTTGGATTTCAAGTTTCGTTTGACCGATCTAGGTCCGATGCCGTATTAAATCATCGATCAACCCACTCCAGAGTTGGATTTCAATTTTCCGTTCGACCAACCCACTCCAGAGTTGGATTTCAATTTTTCGTTTGACCGATCTAGGTCCGATGCCGTATTAAATCATCGACCAACCCACTCCAGAGTTGGATTTCAATTTTCGTTCGACAACCCACTCCAGAGTTGGATTTCAAGGGTTCGTTCGACCAACCCACTCCAGAGTTGGATTTCAAGTTCGTTGACCGATCTAGGTCCGATGCCCCTATTAAATCATCGACCAACCCACTCCAGAGTTGGATTTCAATTTCGTTCGACCAACCCACTCCAGAGTTGTGATTTCAAGTTTCGTTTGACGATCTAGGTCCGATGCCGTATGATAATCATCGACCACACCACTCCAGAGTTGGATTTCAAGTTTCGTTTGACCGATCTAGGTCCGATGCAGCTATTAATCATCGACCAACCCACTCCAGAGTTGGATTTCAATTTCGTTCGACCAACCCACTCCAGAGTTGGATTTCAAGTTTCGTTTGACCGATCTAGTCGATGCCGTATTTAAAATCATCGACCAACCCACTCCAGAGTTGGATTCAGTTTCGTTTGACCGATCTAGTCCGAGCAGTATTAATCATCGACCAACCCACTCCAAGTTGGATTTCAATTTTCGTTCGACCAACCCACTCCAGAGTTGGATTTCAAGTTTCGTTTGACCGATCTAGGTCCGATGCCGTATTAAAATCATCGACCAACCCACTCCAGAGTTGGATTTCAAGTTTCGTTTGACCGATCTAGGTCCATGCAGTTTTAAATCATCGACCAACCCACTCCAGAGTTGGATTTCAATTTTCGTTCGACCAACCACTCCAGAGTTGGATTTCAAGTTTCGTTTGACCGATCTAGGTCCGATGCCGTATTAAATCATCGACCAACCCACTCCAGATTGGTTCAAGTTTTCGTTTGACCGATTCTAGGTCCGATGCCGTATTAAATCATCGACCAACCCACTCCAGAGTTGGATTTCAAGTTTCGTTTGACCGATCTAGTCCATGCAGTTTAAATCATCGACCAACCCACTCCAGAGTTGGATTTCAATTTTTCGTTCGACCAACCCACTCCAGAGTTGGATTCAAGTTTCGTTTGACCGATCTAGTCCGATGCCGTTATTAAATCATCGACCAACCCACTCCAGAGTTGGATTTCAAGTTTCGTTTGACCGATCTAGGTCCGATGCAGTTAAATCATCGACCAACCCACTCCAGAGTTGGATTTCAATTTTCGTTTCGACCAACCCCTCCAGAGTTGGATTTCAAGTTTTCGTTTGACCGATCTAGGTCCGATGCCGTATTAAATCATCGACAACACCCACTCAGCAGTTGGTATTTTCAAGGATTTATCGTTCGACCAACCCACTCCAGAGTTGGATTTCAAGTTTCGTTTTGACCGATCTAGGTCCGATGCCGTATTAAATCATCGACCAACCCACTCCAGAGTTGGATTTCAAGTTTCGTTTGACCGATCTAGGTCCGATGCAGTTTGAATCATCGGACCAACCCACTCCAGAGTTGGATTTCAAATTTTCGTTCGACCAACCCACTCCAGAGTTGGATTTCAAGTTTCGTTTGACCGATCTAGGTCCGATGCCGTATTAAATCATCGACCAACCCACTCCAGAGTTGGATTTCAAAGTTTCGTTTGACCGATCTAGGTCCAATGCAGTTTTAAAATCATCGACCAACCCACTCCAGAGTTGGATTTCAATTTTCGTTCGACCAACCCACTCCAGAGTTGGATTTCAAGTTTCGTTTGACCGATCTAGGTCCGATTTGCGTAAAATCATCGACAACCCACTCCAGAGTTTCGTTTGACGATCTAGGTCCGATGCCGTATTAAAATCATCGACCAACCCACTCCAGAGTTGGATTTCAAGTTTCTGTTTGACCGATCTAGGTCCAATGCCGTTTTAATCATCGACCAACCCACTCAGAGTTGATTTCATTTTCGTTCGACCAACCCACTCCAGAGTTGGATTTCAAGTTTCGTTTGACCGATCTAGGTCCGATGCCGTATTAAATCATTCGACCAACCCACTCCAGGGTTGGATTTCAATTTTCGTTCGACCAACCCACTCCAGAGTTGGTTTCAAGTTTCGTTTGACCGATCTAGGTCCGATGCGTATTAAATCATCGACCAACCCACTCCAGGGTTGGATTTCAATTTTTCGTTCGACCAACCCACTCCAGAGTTGGATTTCAAGTTTCGTTTGACCGATCTAGGTCCGATGCAGTTTTAAATCATCGACCAACCACTCCAGAGTTTGATTTCAATTTTTTCGTTCGACCAACCCCACTCCAGAGTTGGATTTCAAGTTTCGTTTGGACCGATCTAGGTCCGATGCCGTATTAAATCATCGACCAACCCACTCCAGAGTTTGGATTTCAATTTTCGTTCGACAACCCACTCCAGAGTTGGATTTCAAGTTTCGTTTGACCGATCTAGGTCCGATGCCGTATTAAATCCATCGACCACCCACCTCCAGAGTTGGATTTCAAGTTTCGTTTGACCGATCTAGGTCCGATGCAGTATTAAATCATCGACCAACCCACTCCAGAGTTGGGATTTTCAATTTTTCGTTCGACCAACCCACTCCAGAGTTGGATTTCAAGTTTCGTTTGACCGATCTAGGTCCGATGCCGTATTAAATCATCGACCAACCCACTCCAGAGTTGGATTTCAAGTTTCGTTTGACCGATCTAGGTCCGATGCGTTTTAAATCTCGACCAACCCACTCCAGAGTTGGATTTCAAGTTTCGTTTGACCGATCTAGTCCGATGCAGTATTTTAAATCATCGACCAACCCATCCAGAGTTGGATTTCAATTTTCGTTCGACCAACCCACTCCAGAGTTGGATTTCCAAGTTTTTCGTTGACCGATCTAGGTCCGATGCCGTATTAAATCATCGACCAACCCACTCCAGAGTTGGATTTCAATTTTCGTTCGACCAACCCACTCCAGAGTTGGATTTCAAGTTTCGTTTGACCGATCTAGGTCCGATGCCGTATTAAATCATCGCCCAACCCACTCCAGAGTTGGATTTCAAGTTTCGTTTGACCGATCTAGGTCGATGCCGTATTAAATCATCGACCAACCCACTCCAGAGTTGGATTTCAAGTTTTCGTTTGACCGATCTAGGTCCGATGCGTTTTAAATCGACCACCCACTCCAGAGTTGGATTCAATTTTCGTTCGAACCAACCCACTCCAGAGTTGGATTTCAATTTTCGGTCGACCAACCCACTCCAGAGTTGGATTTTCAAGTTTCGTTTGACCGATCTAGGTCCGAGCAGTTTTAAATCATCGACCAACCCACTCCAGAGTTGGATTTCAATTTTTTCTTGACCAACCCACTCCAGAGTTGGATTTCAAGTTTCGTTTGACCGATCTAGGTCCGATGCCGTATTAAATCATCGACCAACCCACTCCAGAGTTGGATTTCAAGTTTCGTTTGACCGATCTAGGTCCGATGCCGTATTAAATCATCGACCAACCCACTCCAGAGTTGGGATTTCAAGTTTCGTTTGACCGATCTAGTCCGATGCCGTATTAAATCATCGACCAACCCACTCCAGGTTGGATTTCAAATTTTCGTTCGACCAACCACTCCAGAGTTGGATTTAGTTTCGTTTGAACCGATCTAGGTCCGAATGCAGTATTAAATCATCACCAACCCACTCCAGAGTTGGATTTCAATTTCGTTCGACCAACCCACTCCAGAGTTGGATTTCAAGTTTCGTTTGACCGATCTAGGCCGATGCCGTATTAAATCATCGACCAACACCACTCCAGAGTTGGATTTCAAGTTTCGTTTGACCGATCTAGGTCCGATGCCGTATTAAATCATCGACCAACCCACTCAGAGTTGGATTTCAAGTTTCGTTTGACCGATCTAGGTCCGGATGCCGTATTAAATCATCGACCAACCCACTCCAGGGTTGGATTTTCAATTTTCGTTCGACCAACCCACTCCAGAGTTGGATTTCAAGTTTCGTTTGACCGATCGTAGTCCGATGCAGTATTTTAAATCATCGACCAACCACATCCAGAGTTGGATTTCAATTTTCGTTCGACCAACCCACTCCAGAGTTGGATTTCAAGGTTTCGTTTGACCGATCTAGGTCCGATGCCGTATTAAATCATCGACCAACCCACTCCAGAGTTGGATTCAAGTTTCGTTTGACCGATCTAGGTCCGATGCAGTTTTAAATCATCGACCAACCCACTCCAGAGTTGGTGATTTCAACTTTTCGTTCGACCAACCCCTCCAGAGTGGATTTCAAGTTTCGTTTGACCGATCTAGGTCCGAGCGTATTAATCATCGACCAACCCACTCCAGAGTTGGATTTTCCATTTTCGTTCGACCACCCACTCCAGAGACGTTGGATTTCAATTTTAGTTCGCGAC